>NW_026652285.1:102272912-102381884 GCF_009828535.3 Hylobates moloch
AGTCTCGCTCTGTCGCCCAGGCTGGAGTGCAGTGGCGCGATCTCGGCTCACTGCAAGCTCCGCCTCCCGGGTTCACGCCATTCTCCTGCCTCAGCCTCTCCGAGTAGCTGGGACTACAGGCGCCCGCCACCACGCCCGGCTAATTTTTTGTATTTTTAGTAGAGACGGGGTTTCACCGTGGTCTCGATCTCCTGACCTCGTGATCCGCCCGCCTCGGCCTCCCAAAGTGCTGGGATTACAAGCGTGAGCCACCGCGCCCGGCCCTATAACATGCTTTTTTAATTATTTAAAATTTTTTTTCAGTTTTTAATTATTTTTTTCCTATTGTTTTTCTTCTTTATTCAAGTTTGCACACTCCACATCGAACATGCCTTTTTTAGTGACTGCTGTTTGGTGGCATGTATGCCAGTGTGCTTCCTTCTGAAAATGCCAGTGTAGTGTAATAAAATATTTGATTGCTGGGGTTTCTTAATAAAACAGCCCTGGAAAATTCCAGTGATTGCTTTGTCTTTTTTTTTCTTTTTCCTTTTTATTGCCTCCCTTTACTACTGCTGTATAGATATTCTTCTTCATGGAGTTTATTCTTTTTTTTTTTTTTTTTTTTGAGAGTCTTACTCTGTCACCCATGCTGGGAATGCAGTGGCATGATCTCGGCTCACTGCAACCTCCATCTCCCAGATTCAAGCGAATCTCTTGCCTCAGCCTCCCAAGTAGCTGGGACTACAGGCACGCGGCACCATGCCCATCTAATTTTTTGTATTTTTAGTAGAGATGGGGTTACCCCATGTTGGCCAGACTGGTCTCGAACTCCTGACCTCAGGTTAGGGAGGGTTTGGGATGCCTTAGCCTCCCAAAGTGCTGGGATTACAGGTGTGAGCCACCGTGCCCAGCCAGGGTTTATTCTTTTTGTAACTAATAGAAAAAAAGTAGGTGTCAAGAAATTGTATCTGAACTATAAAATAGCTTTTCTTTATCCCTTTCTACATCTGTTTAGTTGCAGAGTAACAAAAATATGGGTCATGTAATTAGGCACTAGGACATTTCAGGGTAAATGAGTAAGAGGATGGATCTGTATGTGTTGGGTTGGCTAGCGTCCCCCCAAGTTCATGTCTGCTTGGAACCTCAGAATGTAAGCTTATTTGGAATAGGGTCTTTGCAGTTAACATTAGGTCATATGCAGTCAGGGTGGGCCCTATTTTCAGTGTGCCAGGTGCCATTATAAGAAGTGGAGAGGGCGCAGAGACATACACAGAGGGAAGAAGGTGATGTGATGGTGGACACAGAGCCTGGAGTGAGGCAGCTGCAAACCAAGAATGTTAAGAATCCTGATAATCACCAGGAGCTTGAAAGAGGCAAGGAAGGATTCTTCCCCAGAGCCTTTAGAGGGACCGTGGCCCTGCTGACGCCTTGATTTTGGACTTGTAGCCTCCAGAACTATGAGAGAACAAACTTCTGTGGTTGTAAGCTACCCAGTGTGTGGCTATTTGTTACAGCAGCCTTAGGAGGAGAATGCAATATATAGCAATAACGTCACCCCAAAGCTCTACCTTCATAGGAATATGTTATTTATTTTTGAGTAATAACTTTCAGAGAACATGTTTAGCCATTAAGTGATGTTTGCGGGCGGGCACGGTGGCTCACGCCTATAATCCCAGCACTTTGGGAGGCCGAGGTGGGCAATCACCTGAGGTCAGGAGTTCGAGACCAGCCTGGCCAACATGGAGAAATCCCATCTCTACTAAAAATACAAAATATTAGCTGGGCGTAGATCCCAGCTTCTTGGGAGGCTGAAGCAGGAGAATCGCTTGAACCCAGGAGGCAGAGGTTACAGTGAGCCGAGATTGCGCCATTGCACTCCAGCCTGGACAACAAGAGTGAAACTCCATCTCAGAAACATAATAATAATGAATTAAAAAACCATTAAGTGATGTTTATAGGCCTGGCGCAGTGGTTCATGCCTGTAATCCCAGCACTTAGGGAGGCCACAATGGGCAGATCACTTGAGGTCAAAAGTTAAAGACCAGCCTGGCCAGTATGGTGAAACCCCATCTCTACCAAAAAAATGCAAAAATTAGCCTGGCGTGGTGGCAGGTGTCTCTAGTCCCAGCTACTTGGGAGGCTGAGGCAGGAGAATCACTTGAACCCAGGAGGTGGAGGTTGCAGTGAGCCAAGATGGTGCCCCTGCCCTCCAGCCTGGGCGACAGAGTGAGACCTTGTCTCAAAAAACAAAAAAAAGTGATGTTTGTAAGTAAGTAAATCAAATCCTTCTTTGCACAAATACTCTAGAATCGGTGCCAGTTGATCAGGACCCACCTGATTACACCCACTTTATGCAGTGGATTTTTCCTAATCCATTGGCTGCAGCCTCAATTTACATACTGCTTTGTGAATTCTGAGTAGGGAGGGATGCATTTATTCACTCCCCCCCCCCCCCCCACCCAAAAGTATCTGGAAAGTTTTGGGAAATTAAAAGTATTTTCCTGGCCAGGCTCGGTGACTCACGCCTGTAATCCCAGCACTTTGGGAGACCAAGGCGGGTGGATCACCTGAAGTTCGAGACCAGCCTGGCCAACATGGTGAAACCCCATCTCTACTAAAAATACAAAATTATCTCAGTGTGGTGGTGCGCACCTGTAATCCCAGCTACTTGGGAGGCTGAGGCAGGAGAATCGCTTGAACCCGGGAGGCAGAGGTTGCAGTGAGCTGAAATTGCGCCACTGCACTCCAGCCTGGGCAACAAGAGTGAAACTCTGTCTCAAGAAAAATAAAAATAAATTTAAAAAGAATAAAAGAGGATTTTCCTTATCTCATGCCCATTGATTATTATGATTGCCCATTGATGATGATGATGATGATGATGATGATGATGATGATGATGATTGTGATTGTGCCTCGTCTCGGGCCAATTGATTATTAGCTGCTCCATTCTGGTAAATCTCAAACCTTTCCTAAGCATGCCTCCAAAACTGTGATCAGTACGAAAAATTAATGTTTGCCGCAACTGGACGCATGTCCATCCATAGGTTAGCCGTGTCTGTCCAGAATTTGTAGTTGGCCATGTGGACCCGGTGGGGTAGAAAAGGAGACAGTGTACTGTCGCAGCAGTGTGTGGTCGAGCCCAGCACCTTTGTCTTGGGAGTGTAGAAAAGAGCTTGATTGTTCCGGGTGCAGTGGCTCACGCCTGTAATCCCAGCACTTTGGGAGGCCAAGGCAGGCAGATCACGAGGTCAGGAGATCGAGACCATCCTGGCTAACACGGTGAAACCCCATCTCTATTAAAAATACAAAAAAATTAGCCGGGCGTGGTAGCGGGCGCCTGTAGTCCCAGCTACTCTAGAGGCTGAGGCGGGAGAATGGCGTGAACCCGGGAGGCGGAGCTTGCAGTGAGCGGAGATTGCGCCACTGCACTCCAGCCTGGGCCACAGAGCGAGACTCTATCTCCAAAAAACAAAGAAAAAAGAAAAGAGCTTGGTTATGACAGCCAACAGCTTACTCAAGCCGACTTGGATGGAAGGACAAGAGGAAGAGAGCTGGGAGAGTGTGACACTGAGGGAGATGGTGTTGATAGATTTAGTGTCCTTTTAAATATTTCTTCCCTCTTAAGTATGCAGAGAGAGTTCTAGTATAATGAGACTGTGCTGTGTACACAGAAAGGTTGAGACTACTGAGCTAATAATGATAACTGTTTTGAGCTTATTTGGGGAAAATGAAGTGTCCTATAGAATCTAAATTTTAAGTGATAGTAATAGCTGCTTGTTATTAAAGCATCTGTGATAGTCAGAGACTGTGCTAAATATTTGATGCTTTTTATTCATCGACTCCTTATAGCAGCCCCTTGAGATAAGTGTTGTTATCCCTGCTTTGTAACTTAAGAAAATGGAGCTCTGGTTAAATAAGTGGAGGAGTCAGAGTTTGAACCCAGGTTAATGCACCTTCCAATTTACCTGCACTGGGTAAGCTTCCGGTGCCTAAAGCCCTCGTTGACTGAGAGGATAGCCCGTTTGCCAGCACCTCAGTCTTCTGTGTAGTTCTTCTCTCACTTCATGTGCTTAGCTGGTGGATTTTTGTTACGTGAGTGAATTTGACCCCATTCCATTTGTGAATTGCTATGTATGTGCAATGAGCCAAGAATTATATTAAACTTCTTAGGTTAGTTTCTCCTACCACTAATAGAAGGAGGCAGCTAATGACTGGTAGTTCCCCCCCACCCGCCTTTTTTTTTTTTTTTTTTTTTTTGAGGCAGTCTCACTCTGTCATCCAGGCTGGAGTGCAGTGGTCTGATCTTGGCTTACTGCAACCTTTGTCTCCCAAGTTCAAGTGATCCTCCTGCCCCAGCCTCCTAAGTAGCTGGGATTACAAGCGGGCACCACCATGCCTGGCTAATTTTTGTATTTTCAGTAGAGATGGGGTTTCACCATATTGGTCAGGCTCAAACTCCTGATTTCAAGTGATCCTCCCGCCTCAGCACCCCCAAAGTGCTGGGATTACAGGTATGAGCCATCGAGTGCAGCCATGATTGGTAGTCTTATTCTTGTTTTCTTTTTTTTTTTTTTTTTTTTTCTGTATTAGTAGAGAAATTTCTTGTGGTGCCTGAAGGTACTTTTTGCTTACCTTTTGGATCTGATTTTTGTTTTGATCAGTGGTCACAAACTCAAGATGTGGTTAGAAGCCAGCTTGGTTTTGTAAGTCAGCTGGCTCAGTGAGACTGCAGGGGGAGGGGTAGCAGAAGAGCACAGGCTCCTGCCACAGTGGCCCCTGCTCCTTGCTCCAGAGAATGGGTTCTTATTGTACTGGAACGTGGCCTACAAGCGCTGGATCTTGTGGCTGTTTTTTTCTTCTCTTTTTTTAAATAAGAGAAATTGGAAATTCATGTTTTTACGCAGAATTCATTGGCAACTAATTCAAATTTAAAAACAAAAGTAAAACAAAACACTGTATTGGCCATATATAACATGTGTGGGTTAATATAGTCTGTAGACCACCAGTTGGTGAGCCGAAGCTAGCTCAATTAAGTGTTACTGTATTTCTTATTTTCTAAAATTCAGTTTATAAGAAAAACTAAATTGAGGTATCATTGCTCTATTTTTTTTACAACTGAAAGCAGTTTAATATGAAGTCGGTGCAGAAGTTCTGACATTTAGTTAAAATAGCAGAACTGTCAATATAAAACAACCATTTTTAAAGTGAGGAAGAAAAGAGCAAATACATCAAAACAGTATGTCCTTTTTTTGTGTGTGTGTGACGGGGTTTTGCTTTGTCACCCAGGCTGGAGTGCTGTGGCGCAATCTTGGCTCACTGCAGCCTCCGCCTCCTGGGTGGGTTCAAGTGATCCTTAGCCTTCCGAGTAGCCGGGACCACAGGTGCACACTGCCACACCCAGCTAATTTTTTGTATTTTGGGCAGAGATGGGATTTCACCATGTTGCCCAGGCTGGTCTCAAACTCCTCAGCTCAAGTGATCTGCCTGCCTCGGCCTCCCAAAGTGCTGGGATTGCAGGTGTAAGCCACCGCGCCCTGCCCTAGGATATACTTTTTATTTGGTTGTAAAAAGTATGTGGTAGTTAAAAGAATATATTTGGGACTTAATTCTGAGTTAGATTACTGGCCCTGCCATCTACTAGCCTTATGATTTTATGCAAGTTTTAACTCTGAGCCTGTTTCCTCATCTACCAAATGGACATGTTTCAGGCTACTTGCCTCATAGAGTTGTAAGAAGAACTTGAGGTGATATATGAAGCTCTTAGTGTAGTATTGGAGACAAGGCCAAGTGCTTGCAGTCTCTGAAATCCTTGGTGAAACAGGCACCCTTTACCATGGTGTCAGTGCTAATGGAAATGGTAGGCTGGAGGTTGAGAATGTAGCTGAACCTCCATTGCCTGTGTCAGTGCTAATGGAAATGATAGGGTGGAGGTGGAGAGGGTAGCTGAATCTCCATTGCTTGCATCTGGTATTGTTATCCTCATGCTGCTTTGTCACATCCTCCTCGCTTGTACTTTCTTCAGTCGCAAAATATCTATGCCTCTATGACTCTTATAGTGAGGTATAGTTTACAAAGTCACTTCCATACATATCTTATTTGACATGACACAATAGCTTAAAATGGAGGTGGGGGACAGGTTAGGTGAAGGTCCTGCAGATACTATTGGCAACAGTACTTTCTTTCTTTTTATTTTATTTATTTATTTTTTGAGATGGAGTCTCACTCCGTCACCCACACTGGAGTGCAGTGGCACGATCTCAGCTCACTGAAAACTCTGCCTCCCGGGTTCAAGCAATTCTCTTGCTTCAGCCTCTCTAGCAGCTGGGAGGACAGGCATGCACCACCACACCCGGCAAATTTTTGTATTTTTAGTAGAGATGGGGTTTCATCATGTTGGCCAGGCTGGTCTCAAACTGACCTAAGGGGATCTGCCCACCTTGGCCTCCCATAGTTCTGGGATTACAGGCATGAGCCACTGTGCCTGGCCTCTTTTTTTTTTTTTTTTTTTTTTTGAGACAGGGTCTTGCTGTGTCGCCCAGGCTGGAGTGCAGTGGCACGATCTTGGCTCACTTGGCCTCGTGGGCCCAAACTATCCTCCCACCTCAGCCTCTTGAGTAGCTGGGACCACAGGCTTGCACCACCACACCCAGCTATTTTTTTTTTTTTTTGGTAGAGATGGGTTTTCACCATGTTGCCCAGGTCGGCCTTAAACTACGGGGCTCAAGTGATCCTTCTGCATTAGCCTCCTGAGTAGCTAGCATCACAGGCACGTGCTATTACTCCTGGCTATTTATTTATTTATTTATTCTGAGACACAGTCTCACTCTGTCGCCCAGGCTAGAGTGCGGTGGCGTGATCTCGGCTCACTACAAGCTCCGCCTCCCAGGTTCAAGTGATTCTCCTGCCTCAGCCTCCCAGGTAGCTGGGATTACAGGCATGTGTCACCATGCTTGGCTGATTTTTGTATTTTTAGTAGAGATGAGGTTTCACCATGTTGGCCAGGCTGGCCTCAAACTCCAGACCTCAGGTGATCCGCCCGCCTTGACCCCTCAAAGTGCTAGGATTACAGGTGTGAGCCACCGCGCCCAGCCAAAAAAAAAAAAAAAGTTGAAAGGATATATATTTGCCCTTATTTATGAAAGACTTGAAAGAAATTCACCAAAGTATAAAAAAGTTCGTGCCAGTGGGATTGTGGGTAACAATTTTTTTTTCTTTTTTTTTTTTGGAGCTAGCTTTGCTTTGTCTCCCAGGTTGGAGTGCAGTGGTGTAATCATAGCTCACAGTAGCGTCAAACATTTGGGCTCAAGGGATCCTCCCATCTCAGCGTCCCCAGTAGCTGTGACTACAGTTGCACGCCACCACACCTGGCCAGATTTTAAAATGTTTTGTAGAGGTGGGGGTCTCTCTATGTTGCCCAGGCTGGTCTTGAACTCCTGTCCTCAAGTGACCCTCCCACCTCACCCTCCCAAAGTGTTGGGATTATAGGTGAGAGTCACCGGGCCCAATCCTAACTTTCTTTCTTTTTTTTTTTTTTTTTTTTTTGAGACAGAGTCACACTCTGTGGCACAGGCTGGAGTGCAGTGATGCAGTCCCAGCCCACTGCAGCCTCGACCTCCTGGGCTCAAGCAATCCTCCCACTTCAACCTCCTGAATAGCTAGGAGTACAGGCACATGCCACCACACCTGGCTAATTTTTTTTTTTTTTTTTTGTAGAGCTGGGGTTTCTCTGTTGCCTAGGGTGGTTTCAAACTCCTGGGCTCAAGCAATCTGCCTGCCTCAGTCTCCCAAAATGTTGGGATTATAGGCGAGAGCCACCTTGCCTGGCCCCTCACCCTTTTTTTTTTCTATCAAATGTTACTGAATATAGCTTTTTACATTTAATGTGTCATGATTACTTTCCCTTGTTAGGAGACGATAATGTGAAAATGGCTCTCATGTCAGATCTAGGTTGAAGTCCCAGCTTTACTAGCTGTAGTCTGCTTGGCCTCAGGTAGTCATTTCTCCTCTGAACTGGTGTCTTCATCGCTACCGTGGGGCTGCTTCTCTTAACCACATTGAGCTGAGCGAGGGTCAGAAATCGTAGGTAAAGCCCTTGGCACATAGCCTAGTTTTTGGAAGGCTCTGAAAACTGGGAGTTGTGATGCTGTTATTATTATCATTATTATTATTACTATTTTTGTTTTGTTTTGTTTTTTGAGACAAAGTCTCGCTCTTGTCCCCCTGGCTGGAGTGCAATGGTGCGATCTCTGTTCACTGCAACCTCCGCCTCCCAGGTTCAAGCAATTCTCTTGCCTCAGCCTCCCAAGTAGCTGGGATTACAGGCACCTGCCACCACGCCTGGCTTATTTTTGTATTTTTAGTAGAGACGGGGTTTCACCATGTTGGCCAGGCTGGTCTCAAACTCCTGACCTCAGGTGATCTGTCCGCCTCGGCCACCCAAAGTGCTGGGATTACAGGTGTGAGCCACTGCACCCAGCCTTCTTATTATTTTTCAGGCAGAGTCTCACTCTGTTGCCCAGGCGGGAGTGCAGTGGTACAACCCGGCTCCCTGCAGCCTCCGCCTCCGGGGTTCAAGCACTTCTGCCTCAGCCTCCCGAGTAGCTGGGATTACAGGCATGTGCCACCACATCCGGCTAATTTTTGTATTTAGTAGAGATGGTGTTTCACCATGTTGGCCAGGCTGATCTCGAACTCTTGACCTCAGTTGATCTGCCTGCCTTGGCCTCCGAAAGTGCTGGGATTACTGCCATGAGCCACCATGCCCAACCGATGCTGTTATTATTGTTTAAAATAGTCTTCAAAAAACCTGTTTTTCATGGCATTGTATCATCAAATGAAACGATGATGCGAAGGTAAAAAAAAAAAATAGTAAAGGAATGTACTGTTTATGTGGGGGAAAAAGTGCTATCAGGTTGCAATTGAAACATTTTCTGGAAAAAAAAAAAAAAACAAGAAAACCTGTATTGTGGTGGACTAAGTATAAACAAAATGCTTATCAGGTTTCCATTCTGCTACAAAGCAGCTTCATGCCGGATCAGTTAGAAAAAACATACTTCTAAAATTTAAACTTTATTAAAGTGTAATATATATGGCTAAAAATTACTCATTATAAGCAAACAACTCAGTGCATTTCTAGAATGTAGATAACACTCATGCAGCCCCCAGGAAATGAGGCAGAACCATTACCAAGCCCCTCCAGAAGCACCCTAAGCCTCACCTTCCCTCAAGTCCCAGGAAAGCCCCTCTCTCCTGAGAGTAGTCACTGTCTTCACCTCCGTCACCACGGATGATTTCCCCCTGCATTCCAGTTTGTTTTACATGAATATGGCTGTGACTCATATACGTTGTTTTATCTGGCAGGAATTGTGTGTTCATTTTCCCTCATCCTCTCCCTCTGCAGTCCTGCTCCACTGAGGATTCTGCCAGAGAATGAAGCCCTAATGTGCTAAGGCATCCCTTTATGTAGTTGAGTGAATTTCTCCTGTGCCTCTAGGAGGGTAGTCATCATATACTGTCCTTGAGAGACTTGAGAAAATAGATACTGAAGACATTTTCAGTCGGTTTAATTATCTCAAGAGAATTCCAAGAAAGGCTGGGAGACTTAGCTTTTCTGGCTTTTACCATTGACCCACTCTTGGAGATTCCAGGAGATGACCTCTGTTATCTTATCTGGCTTTTCTAATTGTTCTCTGTGAGAATGTTGGTTTGCTACAAGCCACTCCAGCCCACCAGGAAGTGGAAATCCAGCAAACATGTTTTCACCACATAGCCAAGCTCCTAAGAAAATAAGGGAAATTCCCAGAGGCCCAAAAAAGGGAAGAAGGAGCTGAAACTCCACTGGGCAAAGAACAGGGAAGCCAGGGCTTCCCTGTGACGTTGCAGAAACTTGAAGCCCAGAGTCCTGGGTTTTTTGTTTGTTTGTTGTTGTTATTGTTTTTGAGACAGAGTCTCACTGTTGTCACCCAGGCTGCAGTGCCATAGCACGATCTCGGCTCACTGCAACCTCTCCTTCCCGGGTTCAAGCGATTCTCCTGCCTCAGCCTCCCGAGTAGCTGGGATTACAGGCATGTGCCACAACGCCCGGCTAATTTTTTTGTATTTTTAATAGAGACGGGGTTTCACCATTTTGGCCAGGCTGGCTCGAACTTCTGACCTGAAGTGATCCTCCTGCCTCGGCCTCCCAAAGTGCTGGGATTACAGGCGTGAGCCACCACGCCCGGCCGAGTCCTGGGTTTTTAACAGATGTTGAGGGGAAACAGGGACCATAGCCTTAGGCCTGAGCAGGGAGGCGAGTTGGAACTGTGTCCCTTTGCTTCTCAGCCCATAATCTAGGACTGTCAAAAAGCTATGAATGCAAGAGTGGGCAGGAAAGAAAATCCTGCTAGTGATGGTACAGTGTGGTGTAGTTCTATGGGGGAGAGGAGGGGATTTGGTTTATGCTGTTTCTGCCAAACATCTGCTCTATAGCCTGTCCTCACAGGCCTTTGGTGTTTGCCATTAGACTACCTGTGATGTCCAGGAAACCCCAAATCTAGAAATAAAAAGTTACCCTTCACACAAAGAATCAAACTGCAAACTTACGGAAGGTGTTACAATTTAGCCAAATCTCAATATAAAACTTGTTACACAACATAAAGTGTGTTTGTGGAAGCCCAGTTTTAGAAGTGTTCACTGACACCATTGTTCTGTTGGCCCTGCAGTGTACTGACTTAGTTGAGATTGGAGTCACGACGTTGAGACAGCATCAAGCAGGTGGGGTAGGCGTCTGCCCATGTGATTCAGTCTCACCAAACCTTAGGATTATCCTGTATCCAAAAGACTCTGTCTCCATGTCGCTAATTCCTATTCCTGGGATTCCTCTTGCATAAGGCTTTGTTCCCTGAAAACCCATCATCTACTGTATCATTTTTAGGTGAAAATTCACCTTTTAAAATAATTGAATTATAGCTTAGCTTCATTCTTTATCCTGCCAATGGGAGGAGGCAGGTACACACAAATTGATAAGAGGATTTATATAAATGAGTGTATTCTTGGAACAGCTTCAGCCACTCCTTTTCTTCCTCCCCACCCCCAGCATGTTTTGAGTGCCTACTAGATGCCAGGCATTGTACTATCAGGAAGGATATGGGGATGACGAAAACATGGTTCCTCCTGCCCTGGAATTCACATTTCAGCCAACCACTGAGTTTGCTCCTAGAACCCATACCAATGCGTTGGAGTGAATTTGAATCCATTGAATACTTCCTTCTGCAGAAACTGTTGATATCTTTTGGATTTCCGATGAGTTGTCTTCAGCTTTTGGAGAAAGACATGTTACCACAGCTGTGTATGTTACTGAGCATATGGAAACATTGGCTGGCTAGCAGGAAATGAGATATCATAGTTTTTCTTTTCTTTTTTTTTTACTTTTTTTTTTTTTTTTTTGAGACAGAGTCTTGCTCTGTCACCCAAGCTGGAGTACAGTGGCATGATCTCAGCTCACTGCAACCTCCACCTCCCAGGTTCAAGCAATTCTCCTGGCTCAGCCTCCCAAGTAGCTGGGATTACGGGTGCCCACCACCATGCCTGGCTAACTTTTTGTATTTTTAGTAGAGACAGGGTTTCGCCATGTTGCCCAGTGTGGGCTCGAACTCCTGACCTCAGGTGATCCACCCGCCTCAGTCTCCCAAAGTGCTGGGATTACAGGCTTGAGCCACCACTCCCAGCCTGATATCATAGTTTTTAAAGCAAATGAATAGGTTAAATAATCAAAAGCACTTTTCCATATAACTAATTCCACCACTACAAATCTCTTTAGGATGATGTGAGGCATAAAGTTCATCTGAACACCTTTGGCTTCTTCAAGGATGGGTACATGGTGGTGAATGTCAGTAGCCTCTCATTGAATGAGCCTGAAGACAAGGATGTGACTGTAAGTACCTTTTAATGAGATCCAGGGGTTTACTCTTTTTTTTTTTTTTTTTTTTTTTTTGAGATGGAGCCTTGTTCTGTCACCCAGGCTGGAGTGCGGTGGCGCAATCTCAGCTCACTGCAACCTCTGCCTCCCGGGTTCAAGCAATTCTCTGCCCCAGCCTCCCGAGTAGCTGGGATTACAGGCGCCCACCACCATGACCAACTAATTTTTGTATTTTTAGTATGACGGGGTTTCACCAACTTGGCCAGGCTGGTCGTGAACTCCTGACCTCGTGATCCACCTGCCTCGGCCTCCCAAAGTGCTGGGATTACAGGTGTGAGCCACCGCGCCCAGCCCAGCGGTTTACTGTTTTAGCTTAGGTGAGAGTCACCTTCCAACCCCAATGCTTAAATATAAAATACCAGAATATGGAGATAGTTAGCTTGTGAGTAGCAAATTATATATCAGGCATCAAATAATTTCACTTTTAACACTTAAAATGTAATTCTGTAATAATTCTAGTAATTAGTGACTTTACTTGAGTGATTTTACTTTGCCTTCTTACAAAATGAATGCTAAGAAAACAGAGGAACCCACGTTAGAAGTACCACTTTTTCTGCTTTTTGAGTAAGAAAAGTATGGACAATTGTGTAGATATTTACTTCTACTTTTTTTACTCCTCATTAGATTGGATTTAGCCTAGACCGTACAAAGAATGATGGCTTTTCTTCTTACCTGGTGAGTATTAAATGTGTGACCTAATTCATCTCTTCACTTGAGCCCAGGCCATTCAACGGGAACACCCTACTTCTTGCAGTGCCATTTTCATTTTTTTTTTTTTGGAGTACGGTGGCACAATCATAGCTCACTGCAACCTTGACCTCCCAGGCTTAAGCGATCCTCCTGCCTCAGTCCCCTGAGTAGCTGGGACTACCAGCGTGTGCCACCACGCCTGCCTAATTTTTGTATTTTTAGTAGAGACACGGTTTCACATTTTGTAGGCCATGTCTCAAACTCCTGGACTCAAGTGATCCACCCACTGCGACCTCCCAAAGTGCTAGGATTGCAGGCGTGAGCCACCACACCCAGCCACAGCACCATTTTCCTGAGGTGGTGGCTGCTTTGACTTCCAAGCATTTTTGAGAACTCACAGTTGGTTTACTACTTTTTTTTTTTTTTTTTTGAGACAGAGTCTCGCTCTGTCGCCCAGGCTGGAGTGCAATGGTGCAGTCTTGGCTCACTGCAACCTCCCCCCGCCTGGTTCAAGTGATTCTCCTGCCTCATCCTCTTGAGTAGCTGGGACTACAGGTGCCTGCCACCACACCTGGCTAATTTTTGTATTTTTAATAGAGACGTGGTTTCACCATGTTGGCCAGGATGGTCTCGATCTCCTGACCTCGTGATCCACCCACCCCGGCCTCCCGAAGTGCTGGGATTACAGGCGTGAGCCACCGTGCCCACCAGTTTACTATTTTGAATGGAGTTTGAGCCACTCATTTGCTATGTTCCTGAAAACTCTCTGTTCTTGTTCTAGTGTGAATGAATAAGATGATGTACAATTGGCTCTTCCTTTTTCAGGATGAAGATGTGAATTACTGTATTTTAAAGAAACAGTCTGTCTCTGTCACCCTTCTAATCCTAGATATCTCCAGAAGTGAGTAAGTAATTCTAAAGTTCCTTCAGTTCAGTCCTAGAGTAGAGTCGGGGAGAATTTAGTAGTATGCTAACATTCCTTGGGTGTCTGCCATGTGCCAGAGACCGTGCTGAGTGCCGGAGATTCAAGATAAGGCTAGGGAGACAGAGGTCCTGTCCTTGATGGGAGAGACAGAACGACAATACACATGATCACTGCCAAACAGAGAAGTGGAAGGGAGGAAGAACTCATGAATTGTAGAAAGGAAGGAGAGGCTTCAGATAAGTGTTGGCCCAAGCAGCTTTCTAGTGAGTAGCCTTTTACCAGATGAATAAGTAAAGCATTCCAGGCAGAGGGCATAGTCTATGCAAAGGCAGAGTGGAAACAAGACTGGGTCCACATAATAGCTTCTGCCACTCACCAGCCCTGTGACTCCGGGCCTCAGTGTCCTTACCTACTTCGTGATGATGGTATCTGCTTCACGAGATTGTTGGTGAGGATTTCTGGCAATTCAGCCTCTTTAAAAATGTTGAACTTTGATGAATTATCAGACTTTGTGTTTTCAAGTTCAGCATACTTCCACCTGCGTACTTTGTAATTGCTGAGGGAGCCTTTAAGTTAGGAATCATGTGCTCAGACTTGCCTGTAAGGTAGACTCCTAGCAGCCCAGAAGAGGACGGATTGGAGATGAACAAGATTGGAGGTAAGAAGACTAATAAATAAGCTTCTAAAAAAAAAATACTTTGTCATAAAACCATTGTAGACCCTAACTTTTAAAGTATTCTCCGTGGTAACCTCTGTTTTCATTTAAGAAAATTGATCTGACAGTCTCCTATATTAGTTAGGCTACTTTTGGCAGCAAGCAACAAAAGACTTAGACTCTGGCATGAATAGTGAAGACATTGATTACCTCACCTATGTGCAGTGGGGCAGGCGAGAGACAGGCCTGCAGTTGCTTGCTGATGTTAGGGACTCTAGTGCATTTCATCTCTCTGCTCTTGCATCCTGAGTGTTAGCTTCTTCCTCAGGCAGGTTTCCCAGCCATCACAAGGTGGCTCTGCTCCGTCATTCATATCCAGCCAAGGGACAGAGAACAGGCTCCTCCTCCAGTTAGAATGAGAAGTACTTGAATGTGCCAGCTTAGGTTGGGCATCCACTCAGGCATGGGAACTGTCACTGGCCCCTCCTGGGTGATATGGGGTAAACAAAATTGGATCTCATGAGAAGGGGGAAGGGTGGAAATGGATATTAGGAGGCAACTAACAGTGCCACTGCCCTCTCGCGCTTCCCTGGATTTCACTTGCTTTCTTTTTTTTTTTTTTGAGACGGAGTCTCGCTCTGTCGCCCAGGCTGGAGTGCAGTGGCGCGATCTCGGCTCACTGCAAGCTCCGCCTCCCGGGTTCACGCCATTCTCCTGCCTCAGCCTCTCCGAGTAGCTGGGACTACAGGCGCCCGCCACCGTGCCCGGCTAATTTGTTTATATTTTTTTAGTAGAGACGGGGTTTCACCGTGGTCTCGATCTCCTGACCTCATGATCCGCCCGCCTCGGCCTCCCAAAGTGCTGGGATTACAAGCGTGAGCCACCGCGCCCGGCTTCACTTGCTTTCTTTATTTTTTGAGAAGGGGTCTCGCTCTGTGGCCCAGGCTGGAGTGCAGTGGCACGATCTTGGCTCATTGCATCCTCCACCTCCCAGGTTCAAGTGATTCTCCTGCCTTAGCCTCCCAAGTAGCTGGGATTACAGGCGCATGCCAACACACCCGGCCAATTTTTTTTGTAATTTTAGTAGAGACAGGGTTTTGCCATGTTAGCCAGGCTGTTCCTGAATTCCTGACCTCAAGTGATCCACCCGCCTCAGCCTCCCAAAGTGCTGAGATTACAGGCGTGAGCCACCACGCCTGGCCTGGATTTCACTTTAAAGTCTTACTGATGTTTTACCTGTTGTCTGTTTCTCTTGTGCACCAGTTTGCTGAGCATTTTAATGATATTTAAGGAAAAAGATGTACCTCAGAATTGTGTGGTTGCTAAGATCTTAGGCTTAAGAGAGAGACTACCTGGATCCTCGTCCAACTACTTCCTAGCTTGGTGCCCTTGGGCAAGTTATTTAACATTTCTGAGCCTCAGTTTCGGTATCTGTAGATTGTGGATAATATAATCTACATTGTAGAACATCATAAGGACTGCATGCGCTTGGCACAGGGCCTGCACGCAGCATGCTCAGTGGCCAGGAGCACTGCTTTGACCTTTTTTCCTTCTGTCTTATTTGAATGTAGGGTAAGAGTAAAGTCTCCACCAGAAGCTGGTACCCAGTTACCAAAGATCATCTTCAGCAGGGATGAGAAAGTCCTTGGTCAGAGCCAGGAGCCTAGTGTTAACCCTGTTTCAGCAGGCAACCAGACCCAGAAGACACAAGGTAAACCGTAAGGTGGAAACTGGCTTTCAGTTTTCATTACCTGCTTTGTAGAAGCTTTTTTGTTCCTAATTAAAAGTAAAAGTAAAACATGATCCGTTGTTGTCTTAGCATTATATTTTGGAAGTTACACAAAAATACGTAAACGTTAAAGAAAAATTTGGAAAATCTGAAGCAGATGAAAAAACAACAGTCATTTCTCCTTATTCCCAGTGTTAGAATTTTAGTAATTTATGTTTTCTTATAAGCTTGTTTCATAAGTCTAGAACATTTGATTTTTAAAATTCAGTCATGCTTATAATTTTATATGCATGCCTGATTACTTTTTAGCCCATTTCATACCTATCATATATCCTGTTAAGCAGATACTGTAATTTGCTTAACCTTTCCCCTTAAGGAGACACATTTCCATTTTTGTGTGATTATGAATATTGTTGCAGTGGACTTCCTTATGCATAGAACTCTCTTCATATAGAGAACATTCTTTATGATGGTTTTCAGAATTGCAATTTCTGGTTCAAAGGATATGAATGCTTTTGAGAATATTGATATATATTTTTAAATTCCTTTCCAAGTGAGTTGTGTGGATTTATATTCTTATCAGAAATATGTAGGAATAGTGGGCACATTATCATGTCCTAGCCAATATGGGGTATTTTCTTTTCAAAAAACAAAATCCTAAAATGAAAGGCAAAAAAGGTGTTCCTGTTTATTTATATTTACTCTTATTACTGAGACTGTACTTTTTCTCCACGTGTTGATTAACCATTTTATATTCACTTTTTTTTTATTAACTGTCAGGTTCATCTGATGATTCATGTGAGTTCTTTAAAGATAATTTATGGCCATGTGCAGTGGCTCACGCCTGTAATCCCAGCACTTTGGGAGGCCAAAGTGGGAGGATCACTTGAGGCTAGCAGCTTGGTACCAGCCTGAGCAACATAGCGAGGCCTGTCTCTGCAAAAATAAAAATGAAAAAATTAGCCATGCGTGGTGGCATGTGCCTGTAGTCACAACTCCTCAGGAGACTGAGGCAGGTGGATTGCTTGAACGTGACTGGTCTAGGCCACATTGAGCCGTGATGCACTGCAGCCTGGATGACAGAACAAGACCCTGTCTCTGAAATAAATACGTACATACTTACTGCTTATACAATGTTTTTCTCAAAAGAGGCTGAGCGTGGTGGCTCATGCCTATAATCCCAGCACTTTGGGAGGCCAAGGCGGGCAGATTTACTTGAGGTCAGGAGTTCAAGACCAGCCTGGCCAACATGGTGAAACCCCATCTCTACTAGAAATACAAAAATTAGGCTGGGCATGGTGGCTCACGCCTGTAATCCCAGCACTTTGGGAGGCCGAGGTGGGCGGATCACGAGGTCAGGAGATGGAGACCATCCTGGCCAACATGGTGAAACCCCATCTCTACTAAAAATACAAAAAATTAGCCGGGCGTGGTGGCACGTGCCTGTGATCCCAGCTACTCAGGAGGCTGAGGCAGGAGAATTGCTTGGACCAGGGAAATGGAGGTTGCAGTGAGCCAAGATCGCACCACTGCACTCCAGCCTGGCAACAGAGTGAGACTCTGTCTCAGAAAAAAAAAAAAAAAAAACCACAAAAATTAGCCGGATGTGGTGGCATATGCCTGTAGTCCCAACTATTGGGGAGGGTGAGGCAAGAGAATTTCTCAAACCCAGGAGACGGAGGCTGCAGTGAGCCGAGATTGCGCCACTGCACTCCAGCCTGGGTGACAGAGTGAGAGCCTGTCTCAAAAACAACCACCACCACCGAAAAACAACAACAACAACAAAATCAAAAAAAGAAGCGATTTAATTGTCTAATTGCCTCACGGTTCTGCAGGCTATACAAAGCATGGCGCCGGAATCTACTCCTGGTGAGGGCCTCAGGAAGTTTCCAATCATGGCAGAAGGCAAGGAGTGGGCAGGTCACATGGCAAGAGCAGGAGCAAGAGGGAGTGGGGAGGTGCCACTCTCTTTTAAACAACCAGATGATGCCTGAACTCGGAGCAAGAACTCAACTCCTTACCACAGGGAGGGCACCAGCCATTCCTGAGGGATATGCCCTCGTGACTCAGATACCTCACACTAGCCCTCACATCCAACACTGGGGATTACCTTTCCACATGAGATTTGGAGGGGACAGACATCCAAACTATGTCACTCAGTCTGTCCAACTTGACTGCAGTTAAAAGCCATACAGAAAGACTGCATTTGCGCGATGGTGTAGGTTAATGCCTGTGCACCATCTGCTTCTTGTCTAGCTTCTTTGTGCTCATATCACCTTTGGGAAGAAAATATTCTTTTCTTTCTCTTTATTCTCTTCCTTCCTGCGGGGAGCTTGAAGTCCAGCCTTTCCCAAAAAGAATATCTTTTGGTTTTGTTTTTTTTTTTTGAGATGGAGTCTCGCTCTGTCTCCCAGGCTGGAGTGCAGTGGCGCGATCTCGGCTCACTGCAAGCTCCACCTCCCGGGTTCACGCCATTCTCCTGCCTCAGCCTCCCGAGTAGCTGGGACTACAGGTGCCCGCCACCATGTGGCTAATTTTTTTGTATTTTTTAATAGAGACGGGGTTTCACCATGTTAGCCAGGATGGTCTCAATCTCCTGACCTCATGATCCGCCCACCTCAGCCTCCCAAAGTTCTGGGATTACAGGCGTGAGCCACTGCACCTGGCCCAAGAATACCTTAAGTGAAAACAAAAGATAGATGCCCACTCTGTTCCATGAAAGAAGCCATTAGCAATCTTCTTGCTATAGGGAAGAAAGTATCATTATGCTCATATTACTTGCTATTAACTTTTTCAAGTGTGTAAATGTATCTCATGTTTTTCTTTTTGAGATGGAGTCTCGCTCTGTCACCCAGGCTGGAGTGCAGTGGTATGATCTCAGCTCATTGCAGCCTACACCTTCTGGGTTCAAGGATTCTCCTGTGTCAGCCTCCCGAGTAGCTGGGATTACAGGCATGCACCACCATGCCCGGCTAATTTTTATATTTTTAGTAGAGATAGGGGTTCACCATGTTGACCAGGCTGGTCTCAAACTCCTGACCTCAGGTGATCCACCTGCCTTGGCCTCCCAAAATGCTGGGATTACAGGCGTGAGCCACCGCACCTGGCCTTTTTCTTAAAAAATGTGTTTTCAAATGTGATTACTTAGAAAATTAGGAAAGTCATTCCATGTGGCCTCTCTGGCAATAACATATGCTAGAATATCCAGAAATGAATTCTGTTGTTACTGTTACCAGTTACTAGATACCATTTATAATCTAACAAGGTCTTATTTGCTCCTTCGACAGTAGAAGAATTATGTTTTGGGACCTGAGGAAATGGCAGTCCCCAAGATTATTTTGTTTAATTATTTGATATTAGATAAGCTGGAGCCTCATAAAATGGTACTGTAATATATATATGTATCTGTAAGTTGAGTCATGCAGAGCTCTCTTTTAAATGTTTTTGCTTCTAGACGGTGGAAAGTCTAAAAGAAGTACAGTGGATTCAAAGGTAAGAACTAACCACCCTTTTGTGCTCAGCTCTCCCGGATATGTGTGTACATGTGTGTGTTTGTGTGTGTGTGTGTGTGTATTGATATATATACATACATGCATGCACAGATACATACATATACAGTTGTCCCTTGGTGTCCACAGGGAATTGGTTACGGGAACCCTAATGAATATCAAAATCAGTGGATGCTCATGTCTCTTTTTTTGTTTGTTTTGTTTTTGCTTTTTGTGGTTTTTTTTTTTGTTTTTTTTTTTTTTTTTGAGACGGAGTCTTGCTCTGTTGCCCAGCTGGAGTGCAGTGGTGAGATCTCGGCTCACTTCATGCTCTGCCTACTGGATTCACGCCATTCTCCTGCCTCAGCCTCCTGAGTAGCTGGGACTACAGGCGCCCACCACCACGCCCGGCTAATTTTTTTGTATTTTTAGTAGAGACGGGGTTTCACCGTGTTAGCCAGGATGGTCTCGATCTCCTGACCTCGTGATCCGCCCGCCTCGGCCTCCCAAAGTGCTGGGATTACAGGCATGAGCCACTGGGCCCGGCCGATGCTCATGTCTCTTATATAAAATGGCATAGTATTTACACATAACCTACACACATCCTCCTGTGTACTTTAAATCATCTCTGGAGTACTCATGATACCTAACACAACGTAAATGCTTTGTAAATAGTTGTTACACTGTGTTGGTTTCTTATTTGTGTTACTTATTACTATTTTTAATCTTACTTTAAAAAATTTTTTTGGTTGACGGTTCAATCTGCAGATTTTAAAAAAATAAAAACAAAACAAAAAATTCTACAGGGAATTGTTTCCTATTTTGGGGGAGAGCACTGACATACTGAAACAATTTCAAGGGAAAATTGATTCCTGGCTGGGCATGGTGGCTTGCGCCCATAATCCCAGCACTTTGGGAGGCTGAGGTGGGTGGATTGTTCAAGACCAGCCTGGGCTACATGGTGAAACCTTATCTCTGCAAAAAATAGAAAATTAGCGGGCATGGTGGTACGCGCCTGTGGTCCCAGCTGCTCTGGAGGCTGAGGTGGAAGGATCACCTGAGCCTTTAAGTGCAGCTGCTCTGGAGGCTGAGGCTACAGTGAGCTATGATTGTGCCACTTCACTCTAGCCTGGGTGACAGAGTGAGACCCTGTCTCAAAAAAAAAAAAGGGAAAAGGCCGGGCGCGGTGGCTCACGCTTGTAATCCCAGCACTTTGGGAGGCCGAGGCGGGCGGATCACAAGGTCAGGAGATCGAGACCACGGTGAAACCCCGTCTCTACTAAAAATACAAAAAAAATTAGCCGGGCGTGGTGACGGGCGCCTGTAGTCCCAGCTACTCGGAGAGGCTGAGGCAGGAGAATGGCGTGAACCCGGGAGGCGGAGCTTTCAGTGAGCCAAGATTGCGTCATTGCACTCCAGCCTGGGCGACAGAGCGAGACTCTGTCTCAAAAAAAAAAAAAAAAGGGAAAAGAAAATTGATTTCTAAGTTGCACAGCACTTAACATGATGTAGGGTCAGGTAGTTAGGGAAGGAAGATACCAGACCATCAGAAAAGCCCTCTGGAAGGAGCTGTCACTGGGGCTGAGTTTGGAGTTTGTTCAGGGAAGAGGAAGACAAGGAAGGGGAGGAAGAATGCCATACGCAAAGACTGGATGATGACAAATGCTGAGCATTGGCTCATTTGAAGTGAAAGACACATATTTGGGAGCAGAGAGAGATCTTAGATAATATAGGGCCAAGCAATAGAGGGAATTGATGCGCAGGCAATGGGAAGTCATCCTGAGTTCCTGATTGGGAAAGACTGTTTATTAAAGATCATAATTCTGAAAGTGATGTGAAGGGTAGCCTTGGAGAAGGAGAAAGGGTTGTTAGAAGGACCAGGAAGGACACAGTTGTGAGAATACAGGTTTCAGGTGATGAGGATCTGGACTAGAGCAGAGCCTTGGACGGTAAACGACTGGGAAGCCAGTTACGGTGATGAGAGGGAAAGAGAGGAGCAGAGGAGTGGGTGGTAGAAATAGCAAAAGTGGAAAAAGTGGGAAAGTTTTGGTTTGCGATATCTTGATTTCTCCTTGAGAGGGACATCTAAATGGTGACGTTTTGTCTTAACAGCTTTGTGGAAGTATAATTGACTTAAAATAAACTGTAGATATGTAAAGCAGCAGTCTGATAACTGACTTATCAATCAAGATAGTGAAATATCCATCACCCCAAAAATTTCTTCTGCCTTTTTGTAAGCCCCCTGTCCCCAAGCAATCACTGATCTGTCACTATAGTATAGACTAGTTTTATGGAACTTTATATAACTGAATTATGCAGCACTCTTTTCTGTCTTATATTCAGCATAATTACTTTTGAGTTCATCCACATTGTTGCATGTATCATTTCTTTTCATTGCTCAGTTTTACTGTATAAATGGCAATATTTTGATTTATTATTATTATTATTTTTTTGCTGAGGGGAATGGAGTCTCGCTGTACCACCCAGGCTGGAGTGCAGTGGCATGATCTCAACCTCCACCTCCCAGGTTCAAGCAGTTCTCCTGCCTCAGCCTCTGGAGTAGCTGGGATTATAGACTACGTACCACCACGCCTGGCTGATTTGTGTATTTTTAGTAGAGATGGAGTTTCACCTTGTTGGCCTGGCTGGTCTTGAACTCCTGACCTCAAGTGATCTGCCCACCTTTGCCTCCCAATGTGTTGGGATTACAGGCGTGAGCCACTGCGCCTGGCCAATATTTTGATCATTTGATGTCAGGAGTAGAATTCAGGGGATGTGACAGGGCATGGCCTGGGTCAGCACCCTTAGTCTGGCTGAAGCTTCAAGGGTAGACAAGCTGTCTAGCCAAAAGATTCAAGGCAGGGGGCGGAGGTAGGGGTTAGTGCAGAAGCAGAAGAGACAGGTGAAGAACAACCACCATTCTCTGTGAAAGCAGATTTCAGCCATCTTGAAAGGATAGTCAGTTTTATTTTCAGAGAGCTTTTGAAGGTCAGCAAATTTAGAGTTTAAGAAACATGTTTTGTTTTGTTTTGTTTAATAAATTACTTTTAATTAGCATGCTTTCTATGCCAGTGTCATCCTAAAACATACTGTTATGTCTTTTTAGGCCATGGGAGAGAAATCCTTTTCTGTTCATAATAATGGTGGGGCAGTGTCATTTCAGGTATGTATGCTCTTTGTGTAAAGCCTTCTAGAATTTCTACCATGTAAAAGGGTAATTTTTTTTTTAGAGGAATTTTGAATTTAGGAATGACAACTTAGGTATGCCCTGTATCAGTCACTTAAATGCAATAGCTCTCCCTATAACAAACCCACGAGGTGGATATTGTTACCCATCTACTTACCAAATCATAAGTCTCTGAGAGTGAATAACTTTGTGACTATCTAGGTGACACGGTACAGTTTCCAACCCAGTCCTGCCTGGCTGTTCCCGTGACCCCTTTGCCCCGACCCCATGCTACCTCCCATTCAAAGTGTGCCAGAAGCATAGGACCCCATGCTTGAAAGGACCATTGGTGATGATTTACGGTGATGTTGTAATTTTAGAGATGATTTCACCCAGACTCAGAGGCTTTGAGTGACCTGCTTAGCTGTCACAGTTATTAATTGCCCATGAGTGTTTAGGGGCAGCATAATAGCATACGTATGGAAACAAGATACTGGACTGGGCCTCAGAACCCACTTAATAGCTGGGTGATACTGGACAACTCACTTCATTTTTTTTTTTGTTTTGTTTTTGAGACAAGGTCTCACTCTGTTGCCCAGGCTGGAGTGCAATGGTATAATCACGGCTCACTGCAGCCTCAACCTCCCAGGCTCAGCTCAAGTGATCCTCCTGCCTCAGCCTCCCAAGTAGGTGAGACTACAGGCATAGACCACCATGCCTGGCTAATTGTTAAATTTTTTGTAGAGATGAGGTCTTGCTCTGTTGCCCAGGCTGGTCTCAAACTCCTGGGATCAAGCAGTCCTCTTGCCTGGTCTCACTTACTTTCTGAACCTCACTGTTTAATCATCTAAAAATAAAAAATGGCAGGGCATGGTGGCTCACGCCTGTTATCCCAGCACTTTGGAAAGCTGATGTAGGTGGATTGCTTGAGCCCAGGAGTTTTGAGACCAGCCTGGGCAACATGGTGAAACCTCATCTCCACACAAAATACAAAAATTAGCCAGTCATGGTGGTAGATGCTTATAGTCCCAGCTACTAGGGAGGCTAAGGTGGGAGGATCACTTGAGCCCAGGAGTTCAAGACTATCCTGGGAAATATGGTGAAACTTCATCTCTTAAAAAAAATACAAAAATTAGCCAGGTGTGGTGGCATGTGCCTCTAGTCCCAGCTACTAGGGAGGCTGAGGCAGTAGGATTACTTGAGCCTGGGAGGTCAAGGTTCACACAGTGAACCTCGAGCATGCCACTGTACTGCAGCCTGGGTGACAGAGTGAGACCCTGTCTCAAAAAAAAAAAAAAAAAAAAAGCCTACAGTGAAATGCACAGGTCATGTCTTAAGTGTACAGTTTGTTCAGTACTGACAGATGCATGTATACCCATGTAATTCACTGTCTCAGTATTTCTGTGTTTCCAACTTCTGAGAAAGCCCCTCTGTCCCCATAAGCACTGTTCTGATTTCTTTTTCCACAGATCATTTTGCCTGTTCAACAATTTTTGTATGTTCTTTAAGTGTAGTAACCATCATTTTCGTCGCTATCCATGTTAATAGCTAACGGTTATTGAGAACTTGCAGGGTGCTCATTTGCTCAGAACCCTCCAACAGCTTTCCATCTGTCTTGGAGTAAAGCCCAAGTCTTCCCACTGGTCTGCAAGGCCCATGTGGTCTAGCCCCTGTTGTCTCTCTGATCTCAGCTCCTGTTATTCACACTCTGCTCTCCACACAAGCCACCTTGCTCTTTCTCGGACAGATGAGGCTTTAGGCTCTGCTCTCGCTGTTCCCACAGGCAGGAATGCTGTCTCTCAGAATTCCGCAAGTCTTTGCTGAAATGTCACCTTCTCAACAAAGCCTCTTCTTGTTTGTAGCTCACTCCTATTTCCCTCATTGTGCTCTGTCTTTCCTTAGTATTATCACTTCCAACATGCTATATACTTTACTTAGTTATGTTTATTGCCTGTCTCCCCCTCTATAGAAGGTACCTTAAGGGCAGGGGTTTTCTCTCTCTTATTGATGTATATGAAACTCCTGATCTTGGTCTTGGCCTATATTTATAGAGACTAATGAACCAATACCAGGCATTGTACTAAGTTCTTCTATGTCATTATCTCAGTTAATCCTCTCAACAACTCTGTGAAGTCGGTATTGTTATTTTTTCTCTTTTACCAATAAGAAACTGAGCTCAGAGAGGTAATGTAACTTGTCCCAAGCAGGGGATTCAGTTCCACATTTGTTTGACTCCAAGGCCCATGTGTTTAACCACTTTGCGTTTTACTGCCTCCTTGAGAAAATACAAAAGGCACTTTTCTCTCTTCCTTCTCTCACTTTAAAATGCTTGTTAATAAAATGAGTTTTTATAATGTTTTTCAGGCCGGGCATGGTGGTTCACGCCTGTAATCCCAGCACTTTGGGATCACAAGGTCAGGAGTTTGAGACCAGCCTGGCCAACATAGTGAAACCCCGTCTCTACTAAAAAAATAAATAAATAAATACAAAAAATTAGCTGGGTGTGGTGGTGGTGGGTGCCTGTAATCCCAGCTACTTGGGAGGCTGAGACAGGAGAATCACTTGAACCCAGGAGGCTGAGGTTGCAGTGAGCCGAGATCACGCCACTGCACTCCAGCCCGGGCGACAGTCTGAGACTCCATCTCAAAAAAAAAAAAAAGTTTTTCAAATGCTTCCCTCTTTTTTAATCACAAAGGAAAGTGTTACAGGATGCACACGTGTGTCAGGCGAGCATCCAGGCACAGCAGTCTGCATGGTGATTAGCAACACGTGCTGAAACAGCCTATCCGCAGGGTTCTTGGGATGCGTGGAGCAGGCAGTGCATGGGTAGCTTGCGTTTCTCTGGCTTTCCCCCACCTTGGAAAGAAGTCGTCATGATTTCTCCCTGTTGTACCCAGTGTCTCCCAGTCTTGGATGGTGCAGTCCACGCTGAGCGCTTCTGCTTCATTCATGGCGTGGGGATAGTGGTTTATCTACCTAAATACAGGAAGGGGACTGTCAGGGCTTATTCCAACTCTAGAGCTGACATTTTTGTTTTGTTTTTGTCTCTAAGGGTCAGGTACCTACTCTGATCAACCATGATGATTCTATTGATTTTTTAAAAAAATTATATCTTTTAAACTTTCGTATCTTTTTTAGACTTCCCCTGAATCTTTTAAAATAGAAGTTGTCCATGTGTTTAGAAAAGTTTTCTTATTCTGGCTAGCTCAGGGGATTAAAATACACATTCACATTCACAATTGAGTTTGGCACGTGGTTTAACATATTAATCATTCCAGCTCATATGTTCTTGGTCTTTTATTTTTATTTTTGTCAGATGTCTTTTTTTCCCCATTTTTTTAAGTTGTGAGGTACAGTATACATGCAGAAGAGTGTAAAGTACTTATATTGAGTTTAACAAGTAACTATGAACAGTCACCTTTATGATTCACCACCCAGGACAAGAAATAGAACAGTTCCAGCACCTGAGAAACCTTGTGTCTCCCTCGCAGTCCTTCCCAACTCTAGAGCAACCCCTGTCATGAAAAATGCTACCATAGTCACTTCCTAGCTTTTCTTTGTAGTTTAATAGGTATATATATGTAGCCCTAAAAATGTATTTCAGGGAGATTTCTTTTTATTGGTAGAACTTATGGCTGAAGTAAAATTTTCTTAGGCTTGACCAAGAAGTCATATTCTCTAAGTCTATCTGTCTTTTGGTTTACATTAAACTTCATTTAAACTCATGAAATGTGTGAAAAACAGAAAACTGTCTAAATGTGGAAAATGTAGCCTTCATTATTGTTCTCTGAAACTGTAGTTGTAAATTTTGATGAGGAAATATTGATTGGTTTTCAAGTATAAGATGAGCCTCCTTTTTAAAGAGTATTTTATACCTATAAAGAGCAAAATAATACGTTAGCTTGAAGACTAGATAACTACATCTTAGGTTATCTTTGAAGACTTCCACAAAGACCATCACAGATGGCTAGATCTGTGATAAAACAGGCATAGTAAAATGTTCATTGTAGAAGTGAGGTTGTGGCTATGTAGCTTTCACTATAAAATTGTCAGCTGTTCTGTATGCTTGAAAATTGTAACAAAGTATCGGAAAGGAATCATAGAGTAAGAAGATATCTCTTTAAACTCTGCTGTGGGAGAATTGATAATTTAAGCGGTCTGTCTTTATTTCCTTCAATCCATTAATATTCATAATTTATTTCTAAGGTTTAAAAATACAGCTGAGTAGAATTTGAACAAAAAAGTAAACAATACTTTAAAAGAAAAAATAAAAGAAAAAAAATATATATAGCTGAGGATTTGGGTACCTTTAAATGTTTTCTTCTTCACTTTCAGTTTTTCTTTAACATCAGCACTGATGACCAAGAAGGCCTTTACAGTCTTTATTTTCATAAATGCCTTGGAAAAGAATTGCCAAGTGACAAGTTTTCATTCAGCCTTGATGTGAGTACTGTTTGGAGATTGTTCTACGTGGATTTCGTCAGCATAAAATGCGAGATTTGTTTCTGTATAAGATTAGATTCTAAGAACACTTAAGAAAAGAATGTGGACAGACACACATTCCTGCCACTGTGCAGGATACTTCAGCAGAGGATTCATAGGAAAATACAAAGCAATTTAGGATGTGTCTGCACTTCAACCTGTGCATTAAGAATGTGGTTGTTTTGGCCGGGCATGGTGGCTCATGCCTGTAATCCCAGCATTTGGGAGGCTGAGGTGGGCAGATCACCTGAGTCCAAGAGTTTGAGACCAGCGTGGGCAACATGGCAAAACCCTCTCTCTACAAAAAAATATGAAAAATTAGCCAGGCATGGTGGTACACACCTCTAGTCCCAGCTACTCAGGTGGGAGGATTTCTTGTGCCCAGGAGGCAGAGGTTACAGTAAACCGAGATTGCATCACTGCACTCCAGCCTGGGCAAAAGGGTGAGACCCTGTCTCAAATCAAAAAAAAAAAAAAAAAGTGGTTGTGTGGTTATTTGCTGGTACTCACTTTTTTTTTTTTTTTTTTTTTTTTGAGATGGAGTTTCATTCTTGTTGCCCAGGCTGGAGTGCAATGGCGTGATCTTGCCTCACTGCAACCTCCACCTCCTGGGTTCAAGCGATTCTCCTTCCTCAGCCTCCTGAGTAGCTGGGATTACAGGCACCTGTCACAATGCCTGGCTAATTTTTTTTTTTTTTTTTTGAGACGTAGTCTTCCTCTGTCACCCAGGTTGGAGTGCAGTGGTGCAATCTTGGCTCACTGCAACCTCCGCCTCCTGGGTTCAAGCGATTGTCCTTCCTCAGCCTCCCAAGTAGCTGGGATTACAAGGGCGTGCCACCACACCCGGCTAGTTTTTGTATTTTTAGTAGAGACAGGGTTTCACTATGTTGGCCAGGCTGGCCTTGAACTCCTAACCTCGTGATCCACTCACCTCGGCCTCCCAAAGTGCTGGGATTACAGGTGTGAGCCACTGCACCTGGCTCTAATTTTTTTTGTATTTTTAGTAGAGACGGGGTTTCACCGTGTTGGCCAGGCTGGTGTTGAACTCCTAATCTCAGGTAATCGTGATACACCCGCCTCAGCCTCCCAAAGTGCTGAGATTACAGGTGTGAGCCACCATGCCCAGCCACTGGTACTTACTTTCTTAAGCTTAAGTGAAACAACTGAGATTCCAAATTGCTGAATGAGGGATGACATGTTCCTGAAAAGTAAAAATTAATTTCATGCTGGTTTCAGATTGAGATCACAGAGAAGAATCCTGACAGCTACCTCTCAGCAGGAGAAATTCCTCTCCCCAAATTATACATCTCAATGGCCTTTTTCTTCTTTCTTTCTGGGACCATCTGGATTCATATCCTTCGAAAACGACGGTAAACTATTACTTCCTTGAGCCCTTCAACTTAAGAGCGTGTTGAGATTTGAATAATTTCACTGTTTGTTGGCTCCTGAACATGGAGGCAGCTGGCACTTAGCAGTGTTGTTCCTTTCAAAGGGCATCTTCCCAGAAACAGTATGAAGATTGTGCGGGAGCATTATGGTGTGGGAGCCCTTTGCATGCCCTGGTGTCTGTTCACTTCCTGTTGTTTTGTTTAAAAAGCAAATCTAAATTTTTTTTTTTTTTGAGACATATTCTCACTCTGTCTCCCAGGCTGGAGTGCAGTGGCGTGATCTCAGCTCGCTGTAAGCTCCGCCTCCCAGGTTCACGCCATTCTCCCACCTAAGCCTCCCAAGTAACTGGGACTACAGGCGCCCACCACCACGCCCGGCTAATTTTGTTTTTGTATTTTTAGTAGTGATGGGGTTTCACCGTGTTAGCCAGGATGATCTCGATCTCCTGACCTCATGATCTGCCCACCTGGGCCTCCCAAAGTGCTGGGATTACAGGCGTGAGCCACCGTGCCCAGCCCTACGTATTTTTAATGGTATGCAAGCAAAATAGACTGTATAAGCTAAGTGTTTCCGTGGTGGAGATCCTACAGTCCAGGACTGAGAGTAAACACATGGGTCTCACTCAGGGGCTGTTGCTTCTGGAGAGGAAGTTAGTGACGGTGAGCACTGCCTGGCGAGAGCATGGAGTTACTGCTTAGAACTGAAGGTC
The DNA here is from genome assembly GCF_009828535.3 of Hylobates moloch. Lineage (NCBI taxonomy): Eukaryota > Metazoa > Chordata > Mammalia > Primates > Hylobatidae > Hylobates > Hylobates moloch. The sequence continues at coordinate 102,302,081 of NW_026652285.1, forward strand.
TTGGCTCAAAGCTGCGCTGGGATAGATTCTCTGCATTGACTTCCAGATGCTTGTCACTGGACAAAACCTCTTCAAAGCCCATCTGCCTGGCTTTTAGCCTTTTTTTCTGAAACCTCTGAGGCTTTAACTTCCTGTACTTGGTTCTTGAGGGGAGCAGCTGCATATGTGTGAATTCTTTCTCCTTCCAAGAAAATTGAAAACAAAATATTAATATTCACTTAGAGAATTGTGTAAAGTATTATAAGGCTCATAAACTGAGTAAATGATGGTATGTGAATATGCTATTATAATATGGATTGATTTAAATTCATAGAATAATTAAGCACCCTGAAATACCTCTTTCTGTGGAGCATTGGGGTGGACATTGAGACTTCTTTAGTCCCTGGTAGCTTGATTGTCTTCTAATGAACATGCTCAGAGTCTGGTATATTAGAATCTGGCTGGGTTCAGTTGCTGGTACCTATTTGTTGTGATATCCTGTACACCCACCAGATAGAAAGAGTTTCTTGTTTACTTGGGAAGGAGCTACATAATCATGTTTGGGCTAGATTTTCAAGCAGCAGTTACTAAGAAAGAATCTTATGGGCTGGGCGTGGTGGCTCACACCTATAATCCTAGTGCTTTGGGAAGCCAAGGAAGGAGGATCACTTGAGTCCGTGAGTTTGAGACCAGCTTGGGCAACATAGAAAGACCCCATTCCTTTTTTTTTTTTTTCGAGATGGAGTCGCTCTCCCCTAGCCCCCAGGCTGGAGTGCAGTGCCTAATCTCAACTCACTGCAGCCTCCGCCTCCGAGTTCAAGCGATTCTTGTGCTTCAGCCTCTGAAGTAGGTGAGATTACAGGCATGTGCCAACATACCCAGCTTATTTTTATATTTTTAGTAGAGACGGGGTTTTGCCATGTTGGCCAGGCTGGTCTTGAACTGCTGACCTCGGGTAATTTACCTGGCTCAGCTTCCCAAAGTGCTGAGATTACAGGCATGAGCCACCCACACCTGGCCCAGCAAGACTCCATTTCTACAAACAAATTTAAAAATTATCCAGTTGTGGGCTGGGTGCGTTGGCTCACATCTGTAATCACAGCACTTTGGGAGGCCGAGGTGGGCAGATCACGAGGTCAGGAGATCGCGACCATCCTGGCTAACACGGTGAAACCCCGTCTCTACTAAAAATACAAAAAGTTAGCCTAGCGTGGTGGCGGGCGCCTATAGTCCCAGCTACTCAGGAGGCCGAGGCAGGAGAATGGTGTGAACCCGGGAGGTGGAGCTTGCAGTGAGCTGAGATTGTGCCACTGCACAAAACAACAACAACAAAAATTATCCAGTTGTGGTGCTGCACGCCTGTAGTGCTCACTACTTGGGAGGCTGAGGTGGGAGGATTGCTTGAGCCCAAGGGTTCGAGGCTGCAGTGAGCTATGTTTGTGCCACTGCATTCCAGCTTGGGACACAGAATAAGACTGTCTCTAAGAGAGAGGCAGATGGAAGGAGGGAAGGTTATAAAAACTTAGGCCATAAAAGTTTTGGGGTGGGTTTTTTATTTTTATTTTTTTTTTTGAGACACAGTCTCGCTTTGTCACCCAGGCTAGAGTGCAGTGGTGAGATCTCAGCTCACCGCAACCTCTGTCCCCCAGGTTCAAGCGATTCTCTTGCCTCAGCCTCCCGAGTAGCTGGGATTACAGGTGCCTGCCACCATGCCTGGCTAATTTTTGCATTTTTAGTAGAGATAGGGTTTTGCCATGTTGGCCAGGCTGGTCTTGAACTCCTGACCTCAGGTGATCCACCTGCCTTGGCCTCCCAAAGTGCTGGGATTACAGGCATGAGCCACCGTGCCCCGCCTCAGTTTTGGTTTTTTTGTTTTTTTTTTTTTTAAAGAAAGTTCTACTTTTGTCTTTACTGGAAAAGTAAGAACTAGGAGTCAGATCTGATTTCAGGTGTGAACTTGGACAGTGACTGCCTGTGTGCCTTGCTTCACTCTAAATCTCTTTTTTCTTGGCTATGAAACTGGGACAGTAATAGTTACTCTGCCTTCCTGTAAGAGTCTTGGATTCTTAGACTTGTTCTGTGATTCCCCCTAAGATAATGTATATGAGAGGGCTTTGCAAATCAGGGTGCCATCCAAACATGAGGTATTTATAAAATAGTTGAGTAGCCAGGGGTTCAGTGGTGTTTTAATTTTCCTTTAGTTATTGGTGGCAATAGTCATTGTCACTGGTTCGCTTATATCAAATTGTGGTAATAGTTTCTTTTTTTTCTTTCTTTTTTTTTTTTTTTTTTGAGACAAAGTCTCGCTCTGTCGCCAGGCTGGAGTGCAGTGGCACAATCTTGGCTCACTGCAACCTCCACCTTCCAGGTTCAAGTGATTCTTCTGCCTCAGCCTCCCAAGTAGCTGGGACTACAGGCATCCGCCACCATGCCTGGCTAATTTTTGTATTTTTAGTAGAGACAGGGTTTCACCGTGTTGCCAGGATGGTCTTGATCTCTTTACCTCATGATCCACCCGCCTTGGCCCCCCAATGTGCTGGGATTACTGGCATGAGCCACTGTGCCCAGACCGTGGTAACAGTTTTCAATCTGTGGTTAAATGAGGCTGACCTATTGTGTACAAGTCTCATCTGTAATTTTTGTTGGAGTATAGTGTGCATGGGGGAAGGTCTCATTTAAGTCCTTCCCATGCTTTCTCAGGAGTCTTAGAGTCAGTTCTGGTAGGCTGGAAACTCACATGATATAAAAGCATATGACCAAGGCCGCCAGGCGCATTTCACTGGCCCCTGAAAGCTGGCAACAACTGAGAGATCTTTGCCTCATTTATTGAGGCCCAGAGAGGGGAAACGAGAGCCAGTGTCACCCAACAGAGCTGGGACTGGAACCCGGGTCTGCTTGCTAGTATGTGTCAGGCCCCTCCCAACTTCGAGTGTAGGGAGAACTAGTATTTGAGCCGAGGTCAGCGAGGCTTATTCTTTCCATCACATCTCTGCCCCATCGTAGATGTTCTAACCATGGACTGCAAGTCAAGGTTGCCAGAGTGTGAATGAGCCCAGCTCTTTGTGGTGGGTGGTTTACACTCTGGGTAAATCTCATTGGCATTCAGTAGTTCCAGACTATTCTGGCCTTGACTTCCCTTTTGACCTTTAGGTAGGTGGGCCCTGGAACAGGAAAGTACCAGGGAGGAAATGAGCCCAGAAACTGATATCCCTTTGTGGCACACTCTCATTCTCACTCGGTGCCAGGCCCCTTTCCTGCTCTGTGGTTCCCCTTCATTTCCTGTCCCCTCTCCCACTCCTTCCCAGCCTTGGAGAACTGCTCAAATGTGTTGCATATACGTTTTTGGACTTCTTTTTTTTTTTGAGACCTAGTCTCACTCTGTGCCCCAGGCTGGAGTGCAGTAGTGCAATCTCGGCTCACTGCAACCTCCGCCTCCCGGATTCAAGCAATTCTCGTGCTTCAGCCTCCTGAGTAGCTGGGACTATAGGCGCTCGCCACTATGCCCGGCTAATTGTTGTGTTTTTAGTAGAGACGGGGTTTCACCTTGTTGGCCAGACTGGCCTACAATTCGTGACCTCAAGTGATCTGCCTCCCAAAGTGCTGGGATTATAGGCATGAGCCACTGCGTCTGGCCTGATTTTTTTTTATATTTCTATATTCTTATAGATAAGTACTGTTTATTGGTGTTGCATTTATTTTAAATTTACATACAATATCTATAGACGTTGTTGTACATTTTTTACTCAGTAATATCCTTTCTGCGATCTAGCCATGTGGCTGAGTGTGCGTCTCATTCATTGATTTTTACCTACTTCACAGCATCCCATGCTCTGTGTCCTCACATTTGACTGCTTTGGTCCTTTAGTGATGGACACACGCCCGGACTGCCTACATCTCCTTGCTACCCCAGCCAGTGCTGGCATGAACTTCCGAAGATCCCCTGTGGATCTGTGCAGCCTCTGAGCTGCAGCCCCAGAAGGAAGCACACTGTGCCATGGGTAGTTAATTTCTTTTCTTTTCTTTTCTTTTCTTTTCTTTTTTTTTTTTGAGACAGAGTCTCACTTTGTCACCCAAGCTGGAGTGCAGTGGCACCATCTTGGCTCATTGCAACCTCCGCCTCCTGAGTGCAAGCAATTCTCCTGCCTCACCCTCCTGAGTAGCTGGGACTACAGGCATGTACCACCATGCTGGGCTAATTTTTGTATTTTTAGTAGAGACGGGTTTTCACTGTGTTGGCCAAGCTAGTCTTGAACTCCTGACCTCAAGAGATCCTCCTGCCTCAGCCTCCCGAAGTGCTGGGACTACAGGCATGAGCCACTGCACCCAGCCATCAGTTAATTTCGTTAAAGGCCAGATTGCCTTCCAGTGTGGCATATAGGTTTATACATCTACCAGTGATGCATACATAATAAGGTTTGCTGTTTCTCCACATTCTCACCAATACTGACATCTTAATTTTTGCCAATCTGATAGATGTAAAGTGGTATCTTGCTTTATTTTGCATTTCTCTGAATATTGGTGATGTGGATTATCATTTTAGGGACTCATTAACCATTTCCACTTTTGTGGCTGCCTGTATTCTTTGCTTTTTTTTTTTTTTTTTTTTTTTTTGAGACAGGGTCTCACTACGTTGTCCAGGCTGGAGCAGTGGCATAATCAAGGCTTACAGCAGCCTCAAACTCCTGAGCTCAAGTGATCCTCCCACCTCAGCCTCCTGAACAGCTGAAACTATAGGGACGCACCACCACTCCTGGCTTAATTTTTGTTTGTTTTGAGACTGTTTGTTTTGAGACAAGGACTCACTCTGTCACCCAGTCTGGAGTGCAGTGGCACAGTCACGGCTCACTGCAGCCTTTGCCTCCTGGGCTCAAGTGATCCTCCCACATCAGCCTCCCAAGTAGCTGGGACTACAGGTGTGCACCGCCACACCCAGCTAACTTTTTGTATTTTTGGTAGAGACGGAGTTTCGTCATCTTGCCCAAGCTAATCCCAAACTCTTGGGCTCAAGTAATCTTCCCACCTCAGCCTCCCTAAGTGTGGGATTACAGGCATGAGCCACTGCACCTAGCCTCATAATAGTCTTAATATGTTCTATTAGGTTAATTCCTAAGGGGGGGATGGGAAGGAGTAGAGGAATTTAATGCCCAGCAGCCCAAAGGTGGACTAGTATCTGTGACGCGGTGGTTATGGGAATGGGTGCTTTGTCTCATTGGCCTGGAGTATTTGCAGACACCAGCCATAAAGGAGAGAGAAATGGGCATGACCCTGGCTCTTTCTCCCCACACATCCCTACTGCTGACTCCCAGCCCCCGCTACTCTGGGCTGCAGACTTCCCCTACAGCTATTTGTAATCGCTTTCTGCTTTCCTGGGAGTTCTGTGCTGTTTTCTCAGGTCCATCTACCTCATTCTTGCCTCTGGCTTTCCCAGGGTGGTTTCCGGGAACAAGCTGGCAGCCTGTGTTAGATTTCCATTTACTCAAGAGTTGGAATCCATCGTGTCTGGCTTTAGTGCATAACCCTCAGGTTCATTCACAACATTAAGTTGTGTATTAGAGATTCCTTTAGGACTCCATTCAAGGCCTTTTTTACCAGCAAAAAGTACTTTATAAAAAAAGTGGCCGAGTGCGGTGGCTCACCCCTGTAATCCCAGCACTTTGGGAGGCTGAGGCAGGTGGATTACTTGAAGTCAGGAGTTCAAAATCAGCCTGGCCAATGTGGTGAAACCCTGTCTCTACTAAAAATACAAAAATTAGCCGGACATCGTGGCGCACGCCTGTAATCCCGGCTACTCAGGAGGTTGAGGCGGTAGGGGGCATCACTTGATCCCGGGAGGTGGAGTTTGCGGGGAGCCGAGTTCGTGCCACTGCACTCCAGCCTGGGTGACAGAGCGATACTCTGTCTCAAAAAAAAAAGTTTTAGCTGGGTACAGTGGCTCATGCCTGTAACATCAACACTTTGAGAGGCCGAGGTGTGTGGATTGCTTGGCCAGGGGTTCAAGACCAGCCTGGGAAACTCAACACAACCCTTTCTGTATAAAAAATACAAAACAAATTAGTTGGGCGTGGTGGCATACACCTAAAGCCATCCTCCCACCTCAGCTTCCCGAGAGCTGCTTGATTGCTTGAGCCCGAGTTCAAGGCTGCAGTGAGCCGTGATGACACCACTGTCCTCTAGCCTGGGTGACAGAATAAGACCTTGTCTCAAAAAAAAAAAAAAAGTTTAATGTTTGTGGTTTGCACAGATTATATTTCCTGTCTCCTTATAAATATAGCTGATGTCTGGAGCTTTGGCTGTCCTTTGGGAGAATGGAATCTTCCTTTAATTCTTTTCTCTCTGTTTTTATAGGAACGATGTATTTAAAATCCACTGGCTGATGGCGGCTCTTCCTTTCACTAAGTCTCTTTCCTTGGTGTTCCACGCGGTATGTATTAGCATTTTGGGGATCATTCATGAAATTATGTATAATGCCTGTGTGAGCAGGCAAAAGAAATTTGAAGAAAGGGGTAGATTGGTGGGAAACAAAGACAAAGAATACATTTCTCATAAAGCCTCCTCTTGTCTGGGAGGGCCTGGCCGTGCGGGTAAATGATTACCACCTCCCCTCATATGAGACTTCAGACATCTTCTAATACTGCTGACAGACCTACAATTTTTCTAGAACACTTATTATTGTTTTTATTTCTTTGTTTTTTTTTTTTGTTGTTGTTGTTGTTGTTGTTTTACCATTTCTAGAGATGAGAGTGCCACCTGCTGACTTGTTTCCACGGACTTTTTTTTTTTTTTTTTGTGACGGGGCCTCACTGTTGCCCAGGCTGGAGTGCAGTGGTGTGATCTCTGTTTACTGCAAGCTCCTCCCCCCAGGTTCATGCCATTCTCCTGCCTGAGCCTCCTGAGTAGCTGGGACTACAGACGCCCACCACCATGCCCGGCTAATTTTTTGTGTGTTTTTAATAGAGACGGGGTTTCACCATGTTCGCCAGGATGGTCTCGATCTCCTGACCTCGTGATCCGCCCTCCACAGCCTCCCAAGGTGCTGGGATTACAGGCGTGAGCCACTGCGCCCGGCCTCCACGACTTTTTTATGTTTCCAGATATTCTCTCATGTAGCTATGTGATTTGAAGTTCAGTTCAGTATTAGCATATTTATCTGAGAGAAAATTGATGCTATAAAGCTGGAGGCGTGAGAATTGAGCTTCAACTTTGAGTATTTGGAACTTATGCAAATTAAAATGAACTTGCCCAAGGGGGTAAGATCATAACTTCTCTTGTCTGTGGGCCTCCAAGTGCCTATGGAGCAAGGATGACGGTCTCTAGACATGTACTCTTTGCTGTACTTGAAAGTGCCCTCCTTGGAAAAGGCAATAATATATCCAGTGGCAGCGTCACAAAATGACAGTGATTTGGATAATTTCCCATCTGGGTCCAAGTTAAAAGATTCTTTGTGGAGTCATGTAGATAATGAGTGATTCTGAAATGCAGTTGTTTGATTTCAGATTGACTACCACTACATCTCCTCCCAGGGCTTCCCTATCGAAGGCTGGGCTGTTGTGTACTACATAACTCACCTGTAAGTATGCAGGTCCACGTGAAATACACCATGAAATGACATTCAAGACAAGTGGGGGTGGGCAACAACCTGCCCTGAGTTAACCAGCCCTGCCCTCCTGTGGCAGCCTGTCTGGGCCCCTGCCCTACTAGAGGAGTGTAGCTTGTGGGTAGCTGTCCAGACTTGGGAACTCGGGCTTAGTGGCATGCTCCTGCCTCCCTGCGGCCATTGGCTGTTCAGGCTGTGGGGTGCAGAGCTAACTTTGTGTTCCCTGAAGGAAGTGGTGCTATGTATGATGTATTTCGTAAATTTGGCTGCCCGTCTTTTGTAAGAAGCTTGTGAACTCATAGAATGAGCTATGCAATCTAACTGGCAGTGAGAGTCTAACGAGACCCTCTGGTGTCTGTTCCTTGTTTTCTCTTCCAGTTTGAAAGGGGCACTACTCTTCATCACCATTGCACTCATTGGCACTGGCTGGGCTTTCATTAAGCACATCCTTTCTGATAAAGACAAAAAGATCTTCATGATTGTCATTCCACTCCAGGTAAAAGAGCCCTCGTCCCGTTTGTCACTTCCTTTCTTGGCACTTAGCAGGGCTCAGCTTCAAGCCTGTATGGGAAGAGGGAGTCAGCTCACCCTGAAACCCCAGCTTCTGCTAGTGGATGTTGAAGACTGGGATTCTCTTTCTGAATTCTGAATAGACTTCGGGTCATTGCACTGGGAGATGCTTGGCCATCAGTCAGCCACTGGCCTTTGAGCACCTAGATTTTGAGTAGAGAGCTGCTGACAGTATAGGGAGACACACAGTAACACACAGTACTGTTTTCTCTTCTGCATCATTTGCTTCATAACTAAATGGTGCCCTTGGCGAGGAAGCTCAGAGATGTAGTGATTTTATTAACAAAGTATTTTAAAACCGTGCACTACACCAGTGAGTTTCCACAGGTAGAATATGGTAGTAGACATGGGGGCAAACATTTCCTGAATCCTTACCATGTTTGGGGCCGAGGGCTGAGGCCAGCCTTGCAAGGCTGTGAGTCTTTTGGGGGAGGAGCCTTGTCTTACTGGAAGCAGGACTTGGATGTAAAGAACTTACAATGAACAGAGAGGTTTTAGCAGGGACGCACAACTACCCTGCTGTGCTTGACCAGACAGCATCTGCTTGACGGAGTTGGCCCCGTGAGCTGTTCTCACATTTTGGAGCACAGAGTAAATGTGGAAGGTTGGGGGTGGAAGGGGACAACTCCTGAGGCACCCAGATCAGCCCTCCCAACTCTGGCAGACTTTGCAGCAAAGCTTCTCTCCGAGTTCTGACAGACCTCATCCACCCTTACGTTCAATAATGAAGAATGTGTGTTGACATCACATGAATGGGACAGGCCAATTGCTCATGGTTTCCAAGGAGAGAGTAAGCCCTCAAGTTGGAAGGATCAAGGAGGGCTTTGTAACAGAGATGGGGCTGGCCTGGGTGTTGAAGGAAAGGAATGTGACAGAGGCAGTGGCATGGCAGTAGATACATATGACCTTGCTGCCTGCTGAGCAAAACATGCTGAGGGACTGTGCCGGTCTTTTGGCTTTCGAGCCACCGGGGCCACTTCTTCAGCCAGACTGAGTCCTACAGCCTGCTGAGGTCTCGGACTTGTGAATGACGGAGCCTGGGTTGTCACCCGGCTGTGCGTGTGCCTCTTCCCTTTAGTAGATTCCCTCATCCCTCTAGAGTCTCCCCCCCACCAGCCTGAACTATGCTGTCGTGGGGCACAGCCTTCCAGGAAGCCTGTCCTGGGCTTCCCTGAAAGACAAACACACAGAGTTCCATGGAATCATCAGTCTGAGAAAACAAGGACATTTAACAAATTAAGAAAGTTAGGAGTATTTAGACAATAGAACTAGTCTGGGAGGGCCTTGAATGTCAGCCTGAAAAGTTAAAACTGCTTCCTTTTGGCCATGGGCAGTGACAGAAAGTTTCTAAGGAAGGAGTAGATGATGTCCATGCAAAATGGTGTTTCAAGAACACTCCTGACACGTTGTTCAACACTGGGAACGTTCTGTCTCTCATGTAGTGTGTGAATTAAGGACAAAATGGAATTTTGAATTTAAGATTTGAAAGCCTTTGTTTTCTACTTTGTCTTCTTATTTTGAGACAGGGTCTCACTCTGTCGCCCGTGCTGGAGTGCAGTGGTGATCATGGCTCACTGCAGCCTTGAACTCCTGGGCTCAGGCGATCCTCCTGCCTCAGTCTCCCGAGTAGCTGGGACCACAGGCGCGCACCATCACGCCTGACTAATTTTTTTTTTTTTTAGTAGAGGTCGGGTCTCACTATTTTGCCCAGGCTGGTGTCAAACTCCTGGACTCAAGCAGTCCTTCCACCTTGGCTCCCCAAAGTTCTGGGATTATGGGTATGAGCCACCGCACCCAGCCCTACTTTGTCTTTTTAGATGGAGCCACAGATGCTAATGTTTTGGATAGACAGGGCTTCACGAGCAGCGTGGGACAGGGAAGAACCCAGAAGCTGGGTGTCATTGGAGATGCTGAAATTTCAGATAATTTTTGCATTAGTATTAAATGAAATTTCAGATAATTTGATTCTAAGTCCTGTATAGAAAGAGAAATTACACTTAGAGACTTCCTAAATAATAGCACTACCGATTTTACATGCAAAGTGTGCAGGATTACCTTTATAGCAAGTCAGGCAGAGTATTTGGGACCAGGGACTTCTCATGGGGTGTATAGCTGGAATGATAATCTCTGCATCCATTCCCAGTGGTAATCTTCAAAAGGAAGTATTATAAGTGGTAAATTTCCCTTATGCTCTGCGGCATCTCAGTTTAGCCAGCGGAAAGACTTTTTATAAAGACTTACGCTAAGAGCCTAATAATGGGCCTGAGTATATGAGGCAAAGCCTTACCTTTGGAGGGAGAAGCAGTGTGCAGACTGGTGAACCTCAGTGGAAGAACTCGCCATGTCCTGTGTGGGGAGGACCTAGACTTGAATGATCCTGTGAGCAGCAGTGTGGCCACTCAGCTGTAGGGCTGGCATCAGCCATTCTCACCGCTCTGGTCTCTGAAAACACAGTTCCATCGTCTGGCACTTAGATGAGTTATTGTCACTGAGCACCATGGCCTGAAAAGTATGGGCATTATGGCTAAATAGGGTGTTAAGTGCCACCTGTCCAGCGGTCCAGCACCTGAGTGACTCCACTGGGTTTGGGGTACCTGAAAAGCAAAGTGTCCTTGTTATCTGCTGCTGCATAACAAATCACCCCAAAACTCAGCGACTTAAAACAACAATAACCTTTCATTCTCTCTCGCAGTTTCTGTGGGTTAGGAATTCAAGAGTGGCTAGCTGGGTAGGTCTGACTTGGGTCTTGTGGTCATAGTCACACCGTGGCTGGGAGCATCTTGAAGTCTCCACTCGCATCTGTCTTCTGGGCTGAGAAGCTTGCTCAGGTGGGGACTGGGACAGCCGGGGCTCCTGGGGGGCCTTTCCGTCTCTGCATGGTCTGTACAGCAGGGTAGTTTCAGGGTAGCCAAACTTCTTACAAGAAGGCTTAGGGCTCCAAAGGTCCCAAGAGAGCTGGGTGGAAGCTTTATCTACCTTGGAAATCACACAGTAGCACTTCCATTCTTACTGTATTAGAGCAATTACAGGCCTGTCCAGATTCAGGGGGATGGCACAGAGACTCTCCTTGATAGCAGAGTGGCAGAGTTCTGGAAGAGTACGTGGGACTGGAAAGAATGCTGTGGTCGCGGATCGCAGGTCTGGAGGCCAAGGTGTACACCCCACACTGGGGCTGCTAGCATCATAACAGTCCACCCATGCCTTGGGGCCTCAGCAAATTCTCATGTCTGTAGGTCCTGGCAAATGTAGCCTACATCATCATAGAGTCCACCGAGGAGGGCACGACTGAATATGGCTTGTGGAAGGACTCTCTATTTCTGGTCGACCTGTTGTGTTGTGGTGCCATCCTCTTCCCAGTGGTGTGGTGAGTAGCTCACAGGGAGGGAGGCCACATGACAGGTTGGCTGTCAAGCCGGACAGCTGAACTGGCCATTCCCAAATTGATCTCAGCCACGTGGGATGTGTGTTTAAAAGTACAGCTTTCTGAGTCCCAGACTGACCTGAATCAGCCTCCAGGGGCAGAACCCTGTGTCTTTTTCCAGTTACTCAGGGTATTCTGGCAGAGCTAATCCATCACCATGAGCTGGCATTTAACAGAGTTCTAAGACAATAGAGAGGAATTGGGAAATGAGAACTTGGTAGTAACTTAAAGCAGCAGCCTGAATTTGTGGTGGTGGTAGGGAGTTGGAGAAATCCCATAAACAGCCAGTTCTTGCCAACTTAGGTGGAAAATGAGGAAGTTCATTAACATAAAACTAGTGATAGTTCTCAGCACACAAACATTTTTGATATTTTCAGAATGGATTGCTCCATTCCTGGAAATGGCAGTGTTTAGATGCATAGATTGTGCATTGGGTCTGTGTAAAGAAGTGTTAGTGTCAAGTCAGTGGTTGATGAGAAAATATCCTTATTAAATCACATGCAAAGTGGTAGAAATTCAGAAGGCTAGCAGCAATAAAACACTTTACCCTTAGTGATCTCATTCCATGGCTATTGGAATGCAGTTCTTTTGAAATACATTTTAAAGAAAATAGATTTACCCCTGCCTTCCATTTGAAGTGAAGTGTTTCTTTTTTTTTTTTTTTTAACCCGAGATGGAGTTTCACTCTTGTTGCCCAGGCTGGAGTGCAATGGCTCAATCTCGGCCCACTGCAGCCTCTGCCTCCCGGGTTCAAGTGATTCTCCTGCCTCAGCCTCCTGAGTAGCTGGGATTACAGGTGCATGCCACCATGCCCGGCTAATTTTTTTTGTATTTTTACTAGAAACAGGGTTTCGCCATTTTGGCCAGGCTGGTCTCAAACTTCTGACCTCAGGTGATCCGCCTGCCTTGTCCTCCCAAAGTGCTGGGATTACAAGGCATGAGCCACCGCACCTGGCTGAGGTGCTTCTTATTGCAATGCCCCATCCAGTAAATTAATATTTTTGAGGATCCTGGGGTTTGTCAGTTACTCTCATTGTTTATAACATGGTGCCAATGGAGAGTACTTCTCATTCCAGCCAGTTAGATTCACTCTTCACCCTAATTCCATCATACATCACACATGATCTCGTATCAGTTCAGCAGACAGCTACCAGCATAGAAGACAGTATGAACGATGCTCCTACCTCAGCCTCCTGGGTAGCTGGGACCCCAGGCACACACTACCATACCCAGCCAATTTTTTGTAGACAGGGTTTTGCCATGTTGTCCAGGCTGGTCTCAAACTCCTGGGTTCAAGTGATCTTCCCAAAGTGCTGGGATTATAGGCATGAGCTACCGCACCCAGTGGAATATGAATGACTCTTCCTCCTCACTGCAGCCTCCTGCCGTCCTGCACAGGAATTAGTCACTCGGGTATCTGTAACATAGGATGTCCAGCATTGTTTCCAGATCGATAAGAGCACCTCATTAGGGAACAGAGGTTCACACCCTACTTTTACACATGCCACTATCAGAACAGTCAAATATAAGGAACCCCAACAAGCTGTCGAGGTGTAAGCAGCCATTTCCTGCCCCTTGTTAATTACAACACTAATGAGCAGATTCCAAATGGCAAAATTTCTTAAGGTAAATATCCTAAAAATTACTGTAAAATGAAAAAAGCAAGTACTGGAGAGGTGATTCAAGGTAAATAATATTTTTAGGCCAGGCGTGGTGGTTCACGCCTGTAATCCCAGCACTTTGGGAGGCCGAAGCGGGCGGATCACGAGGTCAAGAGATTGAGACCATCCTGGCCAACATGGCGAAACCCCATCTCAACTAAAAATTAAAAAATTAGCTGGGCGTGGTAGCATGTGCCTGTAGTCCCAGCTACTCGAGAGGCTGAGGCAGGAGAATTGCTTGAACCCAGGAGGCGGAGGTTGCAGTGAGCCAAGATCATGCCACTGCACTCCAGCCTGGTGACAAGAGCAAGACTCTGTCTCTAAATAAATAAATAAAATAATACTTGTAAATATCCCGATTCACCCAGCATTGCTTCAGGGCCAGCAGTGTGCTGGTTAGCTTTCGTGTGGTGTTCCATTCAGTTCTCAAGCAGATAACCCCTCTCACAGGTGGGCAAATTACGGAGGATTTAGGAAGAACAATTGATTTGCTGACAAGAGTGAGTGACAGTGTCAGACCACAGCCACCTTCCCTCACACAGCCTGTCTGCCTGTGCCCTGTTCAGTCCTCAGGAAAGTCTCTGTTGGTGGCTTTTCATGGTGCCTCCACCTCTCACCTGCGGCTTCTGTGATAATGTTAATGTTCCTCTGCCTGAAATGTAATGGTGGTCATTAGGTAGCAGCACATCACAGCCCCAGACAGTGTCCCTGGAGGCTGGCATTTTTCAGCAATGTTAAAAATCTCCACTCAATGAGTTTGCACGGAGCTGTATGTTCACAGCTCTTAGACCTAGACTCTACAAGTCAGCTGGTGACTTTCTTCTAGGGTTTATTCTCTTCTGGTGGCAGGTGAGCTCAGTGATGCTCCATTGTCATGGGAGCGTTGGGTGGGGTGGTTGTGGGAGTGAGAGATTAACGGGAGCATTAAATGATGGAGTTTTGTTTTCTCCTCACGCTCTGGTCCCTGCTAGCCTTATTGCCACAGATTTGGCCAGCAGAGGGCGACTTTACCTCAGACGTGTTGATATCAACCATCCCCCGTTTTAGGGAGAGTGCTCTAAAGTGATGTAGTCCAACCTTTCAGCATGTAATTGAGAAATTCAGCCTCAAGTTACTAGAGCTGGAAATAGAGAGGAGTGCAGATTTGTCAGCTAACTTTTTGTTCTCTAAATGTTTATTTTTAGGTCAATCAGACATTTACAAGAAGCATCAGCAACAGATGGAAAAGGCAAGTTCCCTTGTGCTCATTTTGTGTTGCTCAGCTTGCTCTGAACCCACGTGCTGGGGCACTGTGGAGGAGTAGAGGCAGCCTATGGTCTCAAGATGCTGTCTTCCTGGGAGGAGAGCTAGGGGAGGCCTGGGGCCCACTTTGTGAGAGCAGCCAGGGGTAGTTTGGAGAAGGAGGTGTTGAGTCAGTTGTATAAGGAGGAGGTTGGGGGTGACTGCTGCTTATTAAGATGATTCATTTCATTTCCACTCGTGATTGTGATTTTCACCTTCTCAAAACTGAGTCAGGAAGAGAAAATCTTGTCTTGGAAGGGCCAGATAACACTTCTCTGTGAGAACAGGAGGGATAATGGATTGGAGATGGCTATGTGTAAAGCAATCCTGCCGGCTGATTTAACACACTTTCAAAATAGATGTGTCAGTATTCATTTAAAGCAAGACTCTGATGACAGAAGGAACCTTGAAAACTACCTGATATTGAAATGGTTGTGCCCTTTATAGCCCTTTTGCATCTCCTTGACTTTCCGGTCATGCCTCCTAAATCAGAAGAAAAGCTGCAGAGAAAATGTTTTGTGTGGTTCTGGGCTTATTTGAATAATGTTCATGACCACAGGCTGCCATAGCACAAGTGAGAATTTCAGACCACAAGGGTTTAAGGAGTAGTGCTCTCTCTCTGAAAGCTCAGAACGGTCTCTGGATCCATGATATCGTACACCCAGTGTGGATATTAACATTCTTTAACGCAGGTTATGAATAATAAATAAAACAGGTTTTTGTTGTTAATAAAGTTTTGTTGCTGACCCTATTTCTGATTATAAAGCCAATGTAGATTCATTTTAGAGAATCTGGAAAATGTGTAGTAGCTGTCAATCTTATTTCATAAACCTGGTATATAACTAATAATGCATTATTTCTTTAAGTAAATTAAATTAAACATGACTTTGAGGCTTCACGCCAGGGTCAGCCCTAGGTTGTTATTTAGGGCACAGTATTCTGGAGGATCTCGCCAGTTTGGGCCTGGAACAGATAGTATGGCATTCCTGCTGTCCAGGCTCACGTAACTTTTGCTGCTAGGCAGCCTGTGTGCAAGTCACACCCAGGCTAGGAGCCTTGGTTGGTCAGAGGCCAGCCTCCCAAGGCCCACGCAGCTTCTGCGACCTGCACCAGCTTTTGTTTTCTTTCTAGTCCTGGGAATAGCACTTCTCTCGTTTTCTCGTTTTTTTCCCTCAAAGATACCAGGTTCCCTTCTTTTCCCTCTGGAGTGTCCTCTTGTGATAGGTTCTTTTCAGTGGCTTTAAGTAGGAGTCACAGAGCTTTTGCTTCTAGCCGGGCTACATAGCCTTTCTTGGAGCCCAGTAAAGCACCCTGCCATCATTAGAAAAACCCAAGGTAGGAAGTACAAATCCACCTCTGGGAATAATTGGGGATATTCTTTTTTTTTTTTTTTTTTTGAGGCGGAGTTTTGCTCTTTTTTGCCCAGGCTAGAGTGCAGTTGCGTGATCTCGGCTTACTGCAACCTCCACCTCCTGGGTTCAAGCAATTCTCCTGCCTCAGCCTCCCAAGTAGCTGGGATTACAGGCGCCTGCCACCACGCCCGGCTAATTTGGGGATATTCTTCTGTTTTGAGACAGAGTCTTGCTCTGTCTCCCAAGCTAGAATGCAGTGGCACGATCTCTGCTCACTGTAGCCTCTGCCTTCTGGGTTCAAGCGATTCTCCTTCCTCAGCCTCCCAAGTAGCTGGGATTACAGGTCCCTGCTACCATGCTCAGCTAATTTTTGTATTTTTAGTACAGATGGGGTTTCACCACGTTGGCCAGGCTGGTCTTGAACTCCTGACCTCAAGTGATCCGCCTGCCTCGGCCTCCCAAAGTGCTGGGATTACATATCTGAACCACCACGCCCAGCCTGTTTGGGGATATTCTTGTCCTTATTTTTCTTTTATCGTATTATATAAGAAGGTAGTTTTATTATATTTGTAACTTGTAACTTGGTGAACAGGTAGGCTTTTTCTTTTTTTTTTTGGAGATGAAGTCTTGCACTGTCTGCCAGGTTGGAGTGCAGTGATGGGATCTCAGCTCACTGCTACCTCCGCCTCCCAGCTTCAAGCGATTCTCCTGCCTCAGCCTCCCAAATAGCTGGGATTACAGGCGCCCACCACCACACCCAGCTAATTTTTTGTATTTTTAGTAGAGACGGGGTTCCACTATGTTGGCCAGGCTGGTCTCAAACTCCTGACCTCGTGATCCACCCGCCTCGGCCTCCCAAAGTGCCGGGATTACAGGCATGAGCCCCCGCGCCCGGCTAGGCTTTTTCTTATTTTAATATATCACGATGAGACCATTTAACTTTATTATCTTATACACTTCTGTATTTCTCATTGGTTCTTCCGGCTGTTTGGCTAAAAATGTGTAAAAATCCCAAGGGCAGTGCTTTTTGTTGGCGACGCTTACCTGTGTGTTTCTCCTTGCTCGATCCTGCCCCTTGATGAATTCCTCCCTTCTTCGCATCCTCCCCGACTCCTGCTTCGTCCTCCTGACTCGCCTACCTGTTCAGTCCTCCATCTTGCTTTAGCGAGTGTGGGGTGGCTGTGGTGACTGCCACTGGGACCATTTATTCCACCTGAGGTTGGTTGGTAGCTGAGGATCTTAGTAAGGTGCTCTGTCTGGAGTAGATGGCACACAGGTGAGGCAGCGTGGGGTCAGCTTTGTCCCCCAGCATCTGTAGTAAAGGGTAACTTCCTTTAACAGGAATGCTTTTGTCATGGCCTGGGCACACAAGGCAGTTTCTCATTTTTTTCCACCAGGTGACAGCATGAGACCTTCAGCAGAGAGTGAATCTAAGAGCAGGAAGTCGCATAGGTAAACCAGGGTTCACATTCCCCATTCTTAGGAAGACATCTGCTAAGGAAGCACCCATTTCTCATCAGCAAATATCACAAATCCTCTGAAAGAGGGACAGAGCAGATTAGAACGGGATTGTCGTTTTGGTTCCTGTTCTTTTCCCTGAATTGATTGAGGCTGTGAGATGCTTTTGGGCATCACTCTGTACCCTGAAAAGTGGTTATGCTTGCGACACTCCCAGAGCCAGAGCAGCCATGTTCCCAGCTGGAGCCTCCCCTGCAGAGAGGTCTCAGGAATGGCCTGTGCTGGAGCTGCCCTCGGGTGTGACTACAGGGCGGCTGTGTGCTGTGAAGCTTGCAGGAAAGCGGGAGTGAGCATGCTGCTAGTCGCTGGTTCTGGGATCTATGGCCCCATTGACCCTCTGTGCCCCCTCGATTCACTCCTCCTGAGATCTGGAGGCAACTAGGAGCACAAAGGCTACAGGCAATAATGTCTCCTATTAGATTTGGAAGCTTTGCTGGATAGAGCCTGACATTCTGTTTCCTGTTCTCAGGCTCATTATTCCAGTGACTCATTTCATGGCCTTGACAGTAACTTGGGCTTTTCTTTTTTTTAATTTAAAATTTTTGTAGAGATGAGGTCTCACTATGTTGCCCAGGCTGGTCTTAAACTCCTAACCTCAAGCCATCCTCCTGCCTCATGAGGCCTCCCAAGATGCTGGCATTACAGGTGTGAGCCACTGCATCTGGCCACTTTGGGCTTAAGAATGTCATTTTTAGGCCGGGCATGGTGGCTTATGCCTGTAATGCTAGCACTTTGGTAGGCCGAGGCAGGAGGATTGCTTGAGGCCAGGAGTTTTAGACCAGCCTGGGTGACATAATAGCAAGATCCCATCTCTACCAAAAACCACACAAAAAACTATGGCAGACCAGTCTGGGCAACATGGCAAAACCCCACCTCTACAAAAAGATACAAAAATTATCCGGGCTTGATGGCACATGCCTGTAGTCCCAGCTACTTGGGAGGGTGAGGTGAGAAGATCACTTGAGCCCAGGAGATCAAAGCTACAGGGAGCTGAGATTGTACCACTGTACTCCAGCTTGGGCAACAGAGCCAGACCCTATCTCAAAACAACAACAACAACAAAACACTATGGCAAAGAATCTTATTTTTAGTTTAGGTGCAGTCCGGGCCCAGTAACTGCAAGTGAGAGACATGCTATTTGTAGTTTTCCTTCCTGCGTTGGGGTGAATACAGCTTTCCGTTCTGGGATGAATACAGCTTTCAGTTTTGGGGTGAATACAGCTTTCAGAGAGTGTTTGTTTGGCTTTTACTTTGTTGTCTCTGGATTCCTTTTGACCAAACCTGAGGGAAATCTAAAGGAAAGCATTGAGGCTGCCCACTGTCCTTTAGCCGCGTCTTTGTCTCTCCTGTCATGCGCTGTGGCTTCTCTCAGGTCCTCGGTCACTGAGACTCACAGCTGCACTGCATCCTCCGAGAGGGAGCTTAATTGAGTCTCGCACAGACACACCTAGCGCTGGCTCCATTCTGTCTCGCCTGCCAAGATTTACTGGCTCTGACTGCCCTTGAGCCTGCATCCCCGTTCCCTTCTCTTTCTCCAGTGTCATTACCTTATAGGACTGGCGTCAAGATACACACCGTAAATTTAATTAACAGTCTCTGCTGCTGACCGTCCTTTTTTTGGGCCTTGTGTTTCTGAGGAAAAGTCAGAAGATGTATTCTGAAGAGCCTTAGCTTTCATGTGAGCTTCAGAAGTATTTAAACAATCCCGGTTGGCTGGCTGCAGAACTGATGGAGGAACGGCTTCATTCCGAGATGCCGCCGTGCTCTGAAAGGAGCCGCGACCATGCGAGGCATTTGTTAGGGCAGCGGTTCTCAAGGGGGTCCTCAGGATCAAAACTGTTTTCATAATCATATGGTATGAGTCTCTTGTACTGTTGACATTTGCCTGATGGTGAAAAGCAATGATGGGTAAAATTGCCGGCACCCTCACGTGATTCCAGGCTGTGGCACCAGACTCTACCAGTAGCCACTGCATTCTTTACTGTCACCTACTCATGGGGTGAAAAAGGCTCATGTCACTTAAGAATGGTCTTGAAATAATAAAGCTGTTCATGTGATTAAATCTCAACCCTTGCCTTTTAATGTTCTGTGAGACAGCATGGGAGGTGTGCATACAGCACTGCTGCTGGGCCTGAAGTGTGGTGGGTATGGCCTTGAGGGAAAGTACGTGTGCACTTGTTTGAATTGCAAGCTGAACTAGCTGCTTTTATTTTATTTTGTTGTTGTTTTTTATTTATTTATCTTTTTGAGACAGGGTCTTGCACTGTTGCCCAGGCTGGAGTCCAGTGGTGTAATCCTGGCTTACTGCAGCCTCAACCTCCTGGGCTCAACGGATCCTCTCACCTCAGCCCTCAAAGTAGCTGGGACTACAGGCGTGTGCTGCCATGCCTGGCTAATTTTTGTATTTTTTGTAGAGAGAGGATTTTGTCATGTTTCCCAAGCTAGTCTCAAACTCCTGAGCTCAAGTGATCCATCCACCTAGGCCTCCCAGAGTACTGAGATTACAGGCATGAGCCACTGTGCCTGGCCAAGCTGCTTTTATCTGGAAGAATGACTGTTATGGTGACACAGACATGGGTTTTTAGTGGACATTTTCTTGAAAATGAACAAAGTGAACATATTACTTCAACAAAAACAACTAATAGTATTTGTTGCCAGTGATAAAGGAAAACTTGTATTTATCCCTGTCAGCCTGACAATTTCCTAACTGACGGTTTCCCAGATCTTTTTTTTTTTTCTTGAGTCAGGCTGGAGTGCAGTGGCACAATCTCAGCTCACTGCAGTCTTGACCTCCTGGGCTCAAGTGAGCCTCCCACTGCAGCCTCCTGAGTAGGTGGGACTACAGGTCTTTCCACCATGCCCAGCTAATTACTGTATTTTTTGTAGAGACAGGGTCTCAATTTGTTGCCCAAGCTGGTCTCAAACTCTGACCTCAAGTGATCCGCCCACCTCGGCCTCCCAAAGTGCTGGGATTATAGGTGTGAGCCACCACGCCCGGCCAGTTTCCCAGTTCTTATAAGACTTCTGATGTAAGCAGAGGTGATACTAACAATGTGATTTTTTAAGAATTCTATAATGAAATGTTTCTGTATCTGGGAGATCTACATAACACACTGAAACATTGTCTTCCACCTGGCCAGTGCAGGATGTTCCATAGTCATGCACGGGGGTAAAAGCTCTCCTGAAAGTGCAGGATGGACCAGTGGAGTTTATTAATGTAAGAGTGTGGAAAGTTCATTGATAAATTTCAGATTCCCCACCTCCCTCGTCTTTAGAAACAACCTCTTGTCAGGTTTTAATGTAGAATCACAGACTATTCACAGTAATCTGAAAAGGCCTACATCTATCTGTATGGGGCCAGATTTTCTTCATATATTTTCACCAAATACTCCCTCACAGCAAGTTGAATGCTGATTGAATCAAATATGAGGACCCAGCTGCATGTTATTAAGCTAGACATTAAAGAGAATTACAAAAATAATTCCGGTCTTCTCATTCTTTTTTTTTTTTTTTTTTTTTAGAAAAGAGGTTTTTTATTTTGG
This sequence comes from Hylobates moloch, assembly GCF_009828535.3. Classification (NCBI taxonomy): domain Eukaryota; kingdom Metazoa; phylum Chordata; class Mammalia; order Primates; family Hylobatidae; genus Hylobates; species Hylobates moloch. Next base: position 102,322,999 of record NW_026652285.1, read on the forward strand.
GGCCAGGCACAGTGGCTTGTGCCTGTAATCTCAGCACTTTGGGAGGCAGAGGCAAACGGATCAGTTGAGGTCAGGAGTTTGAGACCAGCCTGGCCAACATGGTAAAACCCTGTCTCTACTAAAAATACAAAAATTAGCTGGGCGTGGTAGCGCACACCTGTAATCCCAGCTACTCGAGAAGCTGAGGCAGAAGGATTGCTTGAACCCGGGAGGCGGAGTTTGCAGTGAATTGAGATGGTGCCACTGCACTCCAGCCTGGGCCACAGAGTAAGACTCCGTCTCAAAAAAATGTATACATATATTATTAATTAATTTTAGAGACAGGGTCCTGTGTCACGCAGGCTGGAGTGCAGTGGTGTGATCATAGTTCATCGTAACCTCAAACTTCTAGGCTCATGTGATCTTCTCATCTTAGTCTCCCAAGTAGCTGGAATTACAGGCATGCACTACCATGCCTCACTAAATTTTAAAATTTTTTTTTGTGGAGATGGAGTCTCACCATATTGCCCAGGCTGATCTTGAACTCCTGGCCTCTAGCTCTCCTCCTGCCTCAGTCTCCCAAAGGGCTGGGATTACAGGTGTGAGCCACTGGACCCATCCTGTTTTACTTTCTGATCCATATTTGTAGATATAATCATATTAACCAAAAAACTTGGGGTCTTTAGGAATTTTTAAAAGTGTGAAAAGGTGTTCAGACCAAAAGATGGAGAACTGCTGTGTTAAAGATGAGGCTTGTTGAGTCTCTCATGGACATGGGGATGTGAAGATGAGTGAAAGCCTGTCTGGTTCTCTTCCTTTGCCTATTGAGCTTATTCCAGACTTAGTTGGCCAGATGCTTGTGGTTATTTAAGATGTCTGTTAGTCCAGGGCAGCTTATGCCAAAGAACTCTGTTGTATCTGGGTGTGTTCATATAAACAGACCTAACAAAAAACCTACTAGGAAAGACAAGAGGAGAAATAATCACTGAGTGCATCATGGCTGCAACTCATGTTTATATATTTAATTCTTATTTTCCATCCTTGCTTTCCTTGATTGGTAGTTTTTATCCCTTTGGGGAATAATAGACCTATTTGAGAATCTAGTGAGAGATACAGACTTCCCATGTCTACATGAAGTTTTCCATGTAATATCATGGGATTCATGGACCCCAGATTTAATAACCTCTTCTTTAGATTAATTTAAATCATCTTATTACCCTTCTACAGTGATTTGGATAGGAACACACCAGCCGCATGATGTGAGACTTCCCCGGAAGGACTCATTCCCAGGAGAGATCCTCTCCCTTTTTTCCGCTCATTTTTCTCTTGCTTTCTCTTTTCTATCACTTCCACTGGAATAGACCTCAAAGAGCAGTTCTGCTCTGGTCTTTTTTGTTTTCTTTAAAAAAAAAAAAATAATAGGCCAGGCACGGTGGCTCTCACCTGTAATCCCAGCACTTCGGGAAGGTGAGATAGGTGGATTGCTTGAGGCCAGGAGATCAAGACCACCCTGGCTAACACGGCGAAACCCCGTCTCTACTAAAAATACAAAAAATTAGCTGGCGTGGTGGTGGGCGCCTGTAGTGCCAGCTACTCGGGAGGCTGAGGCAGGAGAATTGTGTGAAACCGGGAGGCAGAGCTTGCAGTGAGCTGAGATCGCGCCACTGCACTCCAGCCTGGGCAACAGAGCAAGACTCCGTCTCAAAAAAAAAAAAAAAAAAAAAAAATTAGTCAGCCATGATGGTGCACACCTGTAACCCCAGCTACTTGGGAGGCTCAGGTGATCTGCCTGCCTTGGCCTCTCAAAGTGCTGGGATTACAGGCATGAGCCACTGTGCCTGGCCAATGTGTGTTTTTTATTAAGTTGATTTAATACAGTGATTTTAAATTTCTTTAATCACCAAAACTCTCTTGTCATTACTTTTCCTTAGCAGATTGCACTCTATTCCTGTAATGCCATCAACTGAGTCGCAGCTTCAGATGAACATTATGAAATCATCCATTAACCAGTGATACCGCTCTCAGTTCATTTAAGCTATATCCAAAAGCAGAGGCCTCATATCATCTGGCTGAGAAGCAGTCTTGTCTTGGACACATTGCCAGGCTTTTTTAGGCCTTTAAAGTGTTGGGAATCTAGTACTTCGGGGGGCCCACAGCCACCCAGAGGGCCTGGTTAGTGGTCCGTGGTGGCAGACCCTGCCTGGGCCTGGGTCTTCTGCCTACTGGTGTTAACATGCATGTGCTTTCTGTGTGTCTTGAGACATTGTTGAGAACCAACTCTTCTCAATTGATGACTGCAGTATTTAGGGAAGGTCAGATTCTCTTGATGAGAAGGTTTTGCCTGCTATTAACTAGCCTTTGTCATCAAGCATTGGGAAGTCTGACCTTCATCCTTGTGTAGCTCGCTGCTGTGACTGTGTTCAGTGGACAGGAAGGGTGGGGAGTAATGTGCGCCTCAGCCCAGCTGCAGCGTTGCATCCCAAGTCTCACTGGCATAGCTCACAGCATTGCAGCTGCAGGCTGCGGCTGGCAGAGAAACAGGAGAGACTGACAGGAGCTGAGTCTGAGATCAGCATGGCCCTTTGCACGCCACCCTCTCGCAGGGCCTTTGGTGCATTGTGGTTCTAGAATCGAAGGTAAATAGGAGCTGGAAACCTAACAGGCTTGGCAACAGAAGTCTTTGTCAGAGCTAGCTTTCCTGGTGGTGTGTGGTCTTTAGTGCTACTCTCAGGAGCTGTTTCTGCTGCTTTTGTTGATGCTTTTTATTTATCATTTAAGATATAATTTCATTTACAATAAGATACACAGTCCTTAACTGTTCAGTTTGATGACTTTTCATATCTCTTGGGTCATTGCTTCAAATGTATATTTGAAATGTATTTTTTTTTTTTTTTGAGACAGAGTTTCGCTCTTATTGCCCAGGCTGGAGTGTAATGGTGTGATCTCAGCTCACTGCAGCCTCTGCCTCCTGGGTTCGAGCGATTCTCCTGCCTCAGTCTCCCGAGTAGCTGGGACTACAGGCATGCACCACCACGCCTGGCTAATTTTTGTATTTTTAGTAGAGATAAGGTTTCACCATGTTGGCCAGGCTGGTCTCAAATTCCTGACCTCAGGTGATCCGCCCGCCTCAGCCACCCATAGTGCCGAGATTACAGGTGTGAGCCACCGTTCCTGGTCAGAAATGTATTTTTGATTCATTTTCACATGACTCAACATTTTGAAGATCAAAGAATTTCATTCTCTGTGTAGTTGTTCTTGACCACTCGCAGCCTTTCCCATACTTGCTCCTGATATGGTCTTTGAGTGGGATTAGTGGGATCTTTTCTTAGTGGAGGCCAGAGGGCAGCTCGTGAACTAAACCCTCCCCAGAAAGGACACTTCAGGCCAGTGTGGTCCCAGGTCAGCCTGTGGCCTGCGTCCTTTGGTGCCTTTCTGGTGACTGAGAGAAGCTGTTTGCCAGTTTCAGGCCTGTGCCTGACCACAAACGGGGGAGCTCCTCTGTCCCCCATGCTGAGTGAGCTGGAGCCCAGGACTTAAGCAGATTGTGGAAATGCCGAGACTCAGAGTAAATCAGAGGTACTCTGAATGCCAGCCAGGCTGTCCGTCATCTTTATTTCTTTAATTTTTGTGTTTGACTCAAAATTCCCTCTGAAGCACAGCAGAGAGGAAGCAGGCAACAAGGATGAAGAGTAGGTGGGGGTGTTTTAGGCTCTGAGGCTGTCCTTACACTCAGGGAAGGATTGTTTTAGAAATTTTTCACCCTTTAAGTGGCTGTTGTGGGCCATTGCTTCTGTGTGTCCCATAAATCATGTGGTATAAACTCCTTAGAAAGGATTACTGCCTGCTCTTGGGCATTGCCCAGCCTTTTGAGTCAAGACTGCATCGTCCTGAACTAATCATCCTGAAGTGTGTTGTCCTAAAGTCACTCGTGGACTTTAAGGTTATGAACTGCCTTTCACTTAGCATGAAGCATAGGTGTTAAGAGCTTGGTCCTTGGAGGGAGGTGGACTTGGGTTTGCGTATTGGCTTGTCCACTTACAAGCTGGGTAACTTTGGTCATTTACTAAACTTCTCCAGGCCTGAGTGTGTCAGGCCTGCTTCCCCCACAGAGGCCATCGTGAGATGAAGCATGAGAGGTGCCCAGCCCAGCCCCTGGCACATGGTGATGACTCAGTTGATGGCAATGACCAGTGCTGTTGTTTTTGTCCTTGTTACAGTTCCAGGATCCTCTTAGGACGTCAGCTGGGAAGGAGGGGATAATCTGTCTCCTTGCCGGCCTTCTTAGTTCCTCTTTCACTCAGAGAGGACAGGGGACCATCTAGGGCAGGGGCAGCGCCTCTTGTGCACTCTTCTGCTGAGTCAGGGAGAGTATTGACTTGGGCATTTGCAAGGGCTGTGGTATTTCCTGCCTCAGTGGGCACTTGTCCTGTTCTCGTCAGTAAGAAGGACTTACCAGAATCGAGTGTCATGGTCATTTTCCTCAGAGTGAGTTGGAGGTAGAGGAACCCACAGGACAAGAGGTCAGCCTTACAGGACCCCCAAGACCGGGTGGACATGACACCCTCCCCCACCCCTGTCTCCTCCTTTTCTCTCCCCTGCAGAGGTTTCAGAATCTTCATAGCCGGGCCTGATTCCCGAAGATGGGTGGGGGCAGGGGCGGCCTGGGCATCTATATCTAAAGCTCTTCAGATGATTCTGTTGCTCACCCCCATTAAGAACCATTGCTATAAAGGAATTCTCCTCCACGTGAGGAGGTTGATGCCTGGAGACAGAGGCAGCAGGCCAAGGGCAGGCACACCCAGCTGAGATGGGGCAGGGCTGGAAGGCAGGCCTCCTGGATCCTGCCTGGGGCCTTGTCTCTCTCCCCACACTCATTCTTTCACCATATTTGCTGCTCCTCATGGTGAGGTCAGAAATAGCCTGCCCAGCCTTGGTGAGCCTTGACTCCCACAGGAGCCCAACACCCAGCCCACCACAGTCCGGTGAGCAGCAGGCTGTCGGTGTTCCTAAGTCAGGGAAATCTTTGGAAGAACAATGGAGGGAGGCGTGGGACCCCAGGCTGCGACCTGCCGCCTGGCTGCTCACTGCATCATGCTGGTTTCACCCTGCTCGGAGCAGGCTCAGCCCCTGCTCGGCATCCTGACTCATCCTGTGCATATGGCAGCGCTGCTTGCAGGAGAGCCCAGGCGCCCTGGCAGCCCCCAGGTCCCCATTTGTTCCAGTTTTACTCACTGGATTCTTGCCAGAGGTGGCAGCCGCTGTGACACAGTATATGCTACATTTGGTATTGGGCTAATCGTATATGACACTAACACTGTCGTGGCAAGTAGCCAGCTGCTCACTGCGAGCCAGTTGCTTTCTGTGTACTATCCCATTAATTCCCCCAGCAACCCTAAGGGCGGGTGTCGTTACTCCTGCCTTAACACGTGAAGACACCGAGGCTCAGAGAGGGTTAGCTGACTTATTGGAGGCCACACAGCCAGTGAGCAGCAGAGTTGGAATTTGAACCCAGGATGTTCAGTTGTGCAGGGCCCAGACTTTTAACCCCCCTGCTCTCCTTTTTCTTACTCCATGAGTAAGCTCAGTCCCTGCCTCTGCCACTTCAGCTGTGACTGGAGCTCCAGTGTAGGGCTTGGGAGCCTCACCCCTGCCAACTGCTATCCGATAAAGGAATGTCTTATGCGTGACTGGAAATGATGGCATCACGACTGGTGGGTTTTTATTTTTAGTCTGTTTTGTTTGTTTGTTTGTTTGTTTTACTGAGACAGGGTCTCACTCGGTCACCCAAGCTGGAGTGCAGTGGCACAGTCATGGCTCACTTTGGCCTCAGCCTTCCCTCCTACCTCAGCCTCCCAAGTAGCTGGGACTGCAGGCATGTCACCATGTCCAGCTGATTTATGTTTATTTTTAGTAGAGACAAGGTCTCTCTATGTTGCCCAGGCTGGTCTCTCCCTCCAGGGCTCAAGTGAGCCTCTCGCCTCAGCCTCCCAAAGTACTGGGATTATAGGCATGAGCCACCCTGCTGGGTCTTAGAAACAACTGTGAGCTCTGCTTATTCTAACTACATTTCTCAAAGACAGCACTTGTTGTCCCCAAAGTCCATTTGTCAGTCTTAGCACCTACATGGCCTGGCATCTGCGCGGTGGTGATGTTTCTTCACTGGTGCCCGTGTAGGGTGCACAGGCTCATTTATGGAGTGGCTCATAGCCCACCTCCCTTCAGAGGGTGTCTTGCCTGAGCCTGGAGGATGTGACGTGGTGACCCATGATGCCAGGGAGGTGCCAGGCAGAGTGCCTTCCTCTCCTTTGCTCTCACCCCACCCCAGTCCTTACTTGGTTAAGACCTGCAGTGCCTTAACCTCTTTGCTTTCTCTCAGTCCCCTCTCCATCCACATTTCCTTCCCTGTGAAAGGACAGACCCATCAGACTTTACCTTAAAGATTCTTTCTGCTCTCTTCAACTTCATTGCCTTGTTGCTCTTCCTTCTTTCCTAGCAGCCACTGAGGTGGGATCAGCCTGCTGTTCACTGCCCCATCCACTCCTTGATTGCTCTATCTACATCGATGGACATCTCACTGCCTTGTAGAGGGGCCTCCGCAGACTCAAGGTCTTTGACCTCATTTAGGCTCTTCCTCTTTTTTCTCTCCATCCTTCCTCCATGGAGGGATTGTTCTCAAGTGTAGACCTGATCATGGTGTTGCCTAAAGCCTTTGGGAGGCTGGTTTGAAGGTGGTTGTGACTCCTCTCCGTTGATTTTTCATAGTTACAGATCAAACTCCTTGTTCTGCTCTTTCCCTTCTTATCACTGCTGCAGTTGACTAGTTTAAAAAACAAACAAAAACAGGCTGGCAGGGTGGCTCATGCCTGCAATCCTAGGAGTTTGAAAAACAGATGGGAGGATTGCTTGAGCTCAGGAATTCGAGACCAGCCTGGGCAACGTAGTGAGACCCTGTCTCCATAAGAAGTTAGCTGGACGCGATGGTGTGCGCCTGTAGTCCCAGCTGTTTGAGATCATGTAAGCCCAGCAGGCTGAGGCTTCAGTGAACCATGATCACACCACTGCACTCCAGCCTGGGAGACAGCGAGTGAGACCCTATCTTAAAACAAAAGAAAACAAAACAAAACCCTTCAGAGTAGGAGTGTCCAATCTTTTGGCTTCCCTGGGCCAGACTGGAAGAATTGTCTTGGGCCACACTTAAAACACACTAACACTAACAATAGCTGATGAGCTAAAAAAGAAAAATAAAATAATTGCAAAAAAAATCTCATAATGTTTTAAGAAAGTTTACAAATTTGTGTTGGGCCGCATTCAAAGCTGTCCTGGGGCGCAGGTTGGACAAGCTTGCTTTAGAGGTTCCCTGGGACCCCCAAAACCAACGAGGAGAACAAGCTCAGTCTTCTGTGTCTTACTTAATTTTTGGCTTTACTCTTAGCCCTGCCCCATTTCCTAGTCTCTCCACAGTCCAGCCGCTTTAGCTACTTTTCCTTCCCTGATACGTGCAGCTCTCTCACCTCTGAGCCTCCACACCTGCTGTTCCGCAGCACCCCGCATTGCCTTCTCCCACTGTGGATCACTGCTGAGCTGTGTTCAGGCCCTTTGGGAAACCCTCTCTTTCACCCCTTTTCCCTGGTCTGGCTTGGGAACCCATGCTTACCCCTGTCAGGGCACCTTGAAACCCAGCAGTGAAAACATGACACTTCCTTGTCTGGCTGATTTTCTTAGTGAAGCAAGTAGGAGTTTCCTTTGTCAGGACGTCAGCAAGCAAAATTCTGGAGAGACTTTTATTTATTTTTATTTTTATTTTTATTTTTTTTTTTGAGATGGAGTCTTGCTCTGTCACCCAGGCTGGAGTGCAGTGGTGCGATCTTGGCTCACTGCAAGCTCCGCCTCCCGGGTTCACGCCATTCTCCTGCCTCAGCCTCCCAAGTAGCTGGGACTACAGGCGCCCGCCACCACGCCCGGCTAACTTTTTGTAATTTTAGTAGAGGCGGGGTTTCACCGTGTTAGCCAGGATGGTCTTGATCTCCTGACCTCGTGATCCACCCACCTCGGCCTCCCAAAGTGCTGGGATTATAGGCGTGAGCCACCACGCCCTGCCTCAGGAGAGACTTTTAAAGCATTTTTTATCATTTAAACTGTCTAATTGTTGGTGCTGTGAAGAATTGAGTGTTCATGTTGAAGAGGTGTTTAGCTGGTTTGGGAGGGCCACAGTTCCGGTCATGTCGCTGGTTCTGTTAGGCAGAGTACAGTATGAGCTGGTCATTTCATTGTCCCCTGCCAATGGGAGCAGCAGGTTTGCATCCGGAGAGGAACACAAAAGGTTCATCCCAGAGGGCGAAGGTTAAAATCCCTGGGAGCACTTCATATCTGATGCTTCTCAGTTCTCATGTCTTGTCCTCTGTGAAGTCCTTCCCATCCCCCAGGGGAGGAGGAGCACCTGATCGCACGCCTGTCAGCAGTGGCTGTGTGTGCATGTCACTCAGTGAGTGCATAACTCGTGCTTCGGTGCCCTTCTCTCCTCACAGGATGGCAGCTGCCCCGGGGGCAGAGGCTGCAGCTGTCGTGTATACTGCTGTATCTCAGGGCCTGGCTCAGAGCTGGGGCTTGGTGAGTTTGTATTGACTGAATAAAAAAGAAATGAGGCCAGACGCAGTGTCACACCTGTAATCCCAGCACTTTGGGAGGCTGAGGCAGGCTCTTGCCTGCCTGAGCAACATAGTGAAACCACATCTCTACTAAAAATACAAAAATTAGTCGAGCGTGGTGGCACACCCCTGTGGTCCTAGCTACTCAGGAGGCTGAGGATCACTTGAGTCTGGGAGGTCAAAGCTGCAGTGAGCTGTGATCGTGCCACTGCACTACAGCCTGGGTGACACAGCAAGACCTCTCTCAAAAAAAACAACAACAAAATGATGAGAACCAGAGAGATTTAATTTTTAATTTACTTTTTCTGTTGTTTTTTGAGACTGGGTTCCTTCTATCACCCAGCCTGGAGTGCAGTGGCACGATTTCAGCTTACTGCAACCTCAGTCTCCAGTGCTCAGGCACCTCCCACCTCTGTTTCCCAAGTAGCTGGGACCACAGGTGCGTGCCACCACAAGCAGCTAATTTTTTTTTTTTGAAACGGAGTGTCGCTCTGTCGCCCAGACTGGAGGGCAGTAGTGTGATCTCGGCTCATTGCAACTGCCATCTCCCAGATTCAAGCAATTCTCCATCTCAGCCTCCCAAATTGCTGGGATTACAGGCGCCCACCACCATGTCTGGGTAACTTTTGTGTTTTTAGTTGAGACGGGGTTTCACCATCTTGGCCAGGCTGGTCTTGAACTCCCGACCTCGTGATCCACCCGCCTCGGCCTCCCAAAGTGCCGGGATTACAGACGTGAGCCACTGCACCCGGCCTATTTCTTTTCTTTCTTTCTTTCTTTTTTGAGACAGAGTCTTTCTCTGTCCCCCAGGCTGGAGTGCAGTGGCGCGATCTCGGCCCACTGCAAGCTCCGCCACCCGGGTTCACGCCATTCTCCTGCCTCAGCCTCCCGAGTAGCTGGGGCTACAGGCGCCCGCCAACACGCCCAGCTAATTTTTTGTATTTTTAGTAGAGACGGGGTTTCACCGTGTTACCCAGGATGGTCTCGATCTCCTGACCTCGTGATCCGCCCTCCTCAGCCTCCCAAAGTGCTGGGATTATAGGCTTGAGCCACCGCGCCCGGCCTCTTTTCTTTGTTTTCCCCTCCCTCCCTCCCTTCCTTCCTTCCTTCCTTCCTTCCTTCCTTCCTTCCTTCCTTCCTTCCTTCCTTCCTTCCTTCTTCTTTCTTTGTAGAAACAGGGTTCTACAAAACCCCAGGTTGGTCTCAAACTCCTGGACTCAGGCAATCCACCTGCCTCAGCCCCCCAAGTAGGCAGCACACTTGGCTAATTTTTTAATTTTTTTTTTTTTTTTTTTTTTAAGAGACAGGGGTCTCACCCTGTTGCCCAGGCTGGTCTCAAACTCCTGGGCTCAAGGGATCCTCCCATCTTGGCTTCCCAAAGTGTTGGATTACAAACAGGTATGAGCCACCGCACCTGGCCGAGATTTAATTTTTTCAAAATAACAAGACTGCCAGAGAGGTTGCTAGATAAAAAAGCTGCTGCGATTTTGTGGATTTTGCATCTTTAGGTGTTGTATGCGTGCCTGCGTGAATCTGCTGCAGCCCCAGAGGCAGGTGTTCCATCCTCTCAACTGTGAGACTTTCTGAGGGTCCCTCATTAATGCATTGGGTTTCTCAGAGGAGATTCTTGTAGATTCTGTTAGTTGATGTTCATCTTGAAGATAATTTAGGATTACAGGAATTTCTTTTGGAATCCTAAGCCTGATTGCTCCTCCCTCCCCGACAACTAATCATGAGCCCAAAGGAGGAAGAAGAGGAAATTTGAACCTTCACCACCCACGGTCCCATTCTTAGACTGAATCAGTAATTGAATGCTATTAAGCAAAATTAATTTGCCTCCTGCAGGAAGGTTTATGATGAATGAAAGGATTGCTGATCTGGGAGGGAGCCAGGCTTCCCTCTGCTCATCAATATTTCAGAGCCGTAGACAGTGTCAGGAAGGTAGCTGTCCTGGCTCAGCTGACCTTGAGCATGCATGAAGGTAGGATCCAGCCAGGGAGGTTGTACTGAAAGGGCTTATTACAAGTCACTTAATGATAACTTCAGTGAAATTTGCAAAATGCACCTGTGGGTTAATTGAATTTACACCCTCAGCTAGTGGGAGGCCCCCCCGGGTGGTTCTCTGGGACCAACCTGAGACTAGTCCCAGTGGAGGTCACAGCTCTGTGCAGAGCTGAAATATTTAATGCTGGCTTTCTGGGGGGGAAAAGAATTCCTGATTGGTAGCATCTGCCAATTCCTGTGATGTCAGTATACTCCCACCATAGCCAGGTTACAGCTGCTGACCCTGGGGCGGGAATCGCTTGTGCAAGCCAACTCCAGCTCGCTCCTGGGGCTCTGCTGCTCCCACATTTTTTCCTGGTGATTGGAGGAGAGCCTGCCCAGTGGACTTGATTCCAGATAGATGGATGTGCCTCTGAGTGGTCTTCATCTGCGTTAGAGGTGGCCTCTTGACTGAGAAGGTGTCTGAATGAGGCTCACTTTTAAAAATGAGAAGTTAACGAGCTCTTCATTTTGTTCTTTCTTCTCTCTAGCTGCTATTAACTTAGCAAAGCTGAAACTTTTCAGACATTATTACGTCTTGGTAAGTAAAAAAAAAAAAAATCCTCAATCTATAAATAAAATCAATTCAAGGAGTAGAGCAAATGAACTTCCAAAGAATTGGTGAAAGCACAAGATGTGCCACCTGGAGCTGAGCAGTGTGACTTGCTTTTTTTTTTTTTTTGGAGACGAAGTCTAGCTCTGTCACCCAGGCTGGAGTGCAGTGGCACGATCTTGGCTCACTGCAATCTCCACTTCCCTGGTTCAGGCAATTCTCCCTGCCTCAGCTTTCCGAGTAGCTGGGATTACAGGCACCTGCCATTACACCCAGCTAATTTTTGTATTTTTAGTAGAGATGGGGTTTTGCAAAGTTGGCCAGGCTAGTCTCAAACTCCTGACCTCAGGTGATCCACCCGCCTCGGCCTCCCAAAGTGCGGGGATTACAGCATGAGTCACTGCGCCTGGCCAGGTGGCTTGCTTTTTTGCTTTTTTTTTTTTTTTTTTTTTTTTTAAGACTGGGTCTCTCTATGCTGCCTTAAGATGGACTCCAACTCCTGGGCTCAAAGCTCAAAAGATCCTCCCACCTCAGTCACCTGAGTATCTGGGACTGCAGGTGTACGCCACCATGCCTGGCTTTCATTTTATAAAATCTAGCTGTGTCTTTTAAAATGGGAAATTAAATATCTGAGTTACTTTTTTTTTTTTTTTTTTTTTTTTTTGAGACGGAGTCTCGCTCTGTCGCCCAGGCTGGAGTGCAGTGGTGCGATCCTGGCCACTATTTTTACTCATTTAGAAAAATGGGATCACACTGTCATGTTCTTCTGCAGCCATTTTTGTTTTATTCATTTAAAAAATTATTGGAGTATCAGCCAGGTGCGGTGGCTCATGCCTATAATCCCAGCACTTTGGGAGACCAAGGCGGACGGATCATGAGGTCAGGAGATCGAGACCATCCTGTCCAACATGGTAAAACCCCGTCTCTACTAAAAATAAAAATAAAAAAAAATTAGCTGGGCGTGGTGGCGCGTGCTTGTAGTCCCAGCTTCTTGGCAGGCTGAGGCAGGAGAATTGCTTGAACCCGGGAGGCTGAGGTTGCAGTAAGCCGAGATAGAGTGCCACTGCACTCCAGCCTGGGCAACAGAGTGAGACTCCGTCTCAAAAAAAAAAAAAAAAAAAAATTATTGGAGTATCTACCTCTCTCTTCTTTCAAATTTCCCTGCAGAAAACTAGTTGCATGTTGTGGTAATCAATTTTCCTTAAGAACAGAAAAGTTAAGACAGTTTTTTTAAAACCTAAAAACAGGACTCTGATGGACATGAAAAGTTCTGTCAGCTAGCACCAAAAGACAGAGCTTGCTGGAAATTATTAGGATCATAATTTCTTGGAATATGTAAAGTACAGGCCTCCCAGAGTTAGTTTGCTTCCTGAGTCTTGAAAGGATGTTTCCAAGTCTTTCATCTGTGAGTTTGGCATTGTCACTTCAGACAGTTCCTTTGCTCAAGCAAACATCAGACTTCAGTGGTAGAGAGAGATGCAAGAGCAGACACTCCACTTAGGGTTGATTTTTTTTCTTTCTTTTATTTTTTCTTTCCCATGGATTTTATATCAGCCACCAAACAGGCACAGGTCATCACAGAACCTCTCTTGTTGCATGCAGTGATAATGAGTGGTCGTTGACCAGCAGGCCAGCTGAGCTTAGTCCCCGTGCACAGGCCATGCTCTAGTGGCCAGCACATTGAGTCTTTGTCACTGCAAGGAGAAATGAAGGCATCCTGTCTTGCTAGAGAACTTGGTAGTATTTGTACTTCTGTGAGTGTGGACCTCGAATGCTTGCAGCGTCTGCCAGAGAAGAGGACAGAAGTCAGTAATTTCCCTGTGTGGCTTTATTTTGCTATTACTACTGGTAAATATTCCTCAAAGCCTGAGAATAAGAAATACAATCTTTGGAGATTGAAATCAAGGGCTTATGTCTGTAAATAGGGTGAGGAAGGGTTAAGAACAACCTGACTGAAGTGTCTTGTGCTCCCCGTGGGTGTGGCCGTTAGCAATATCTTGGTCACCTGGAGAGAGAGAAGAAATTCAAGTGTAACTAGCAGAGTAGCCATGTCTCTCCGCTGCATGTATTAATTCACACTATAAGTGTCACATACTTTTGTTTGAGTGATTCTGTTTTCTGTTTCCTAGTTCATTTGTGAAAGCAAATTGTTAAAGTGGTGTCCTAATTTTAATGTTGATCTGATTTCCTGTTTCTTTCCTCCTCATACAGATCGTGTGTTACATATACTTCACTAGGATCATTGCATTTCTCCTCAAACTCGCTGTTCCATTCCAGTGGAAGTGGCTCTACCAGGTACGCTGCTCACAGGGCAGAATGCCAGAGAATTTATGCCTGAGGATAAAGTCTTGAAGTGTAACTTAACAGTTGTTACTAATTTATCTGGGAATGACCACTAAGACCTTCCATCTCTTCTTTTTTTAATTAAAAAAATTTTTTTTTAGTTTTTGAGACAGGGTCTCACTCTGTCGCCCAGGCTGGAGTGCAGTGGCGCAATCTCAGCTCACTGCAACGTCCACCTCCTGGGTTCAAGCGATTCTCCTGCCTCAGCCTCCCAAGTAGATAGGATTATAGGGATATACCACCATGCCCGCTTAATTTTTGTTTTTTTGGTAGAGATGGGGCTTCGCCATGTTGGCCAGGCCGGTCTCAAACTCCTGATCTCAAGTGATCCACCCACCTCGGCCTCCCAATGTTCTGGGATTACAGGTGTGAGCCACCACGCCCGGCCTCCTTCCATCTCTTCTGGCCTATAATTGAGATGATGTGTTTGTCCAGAAATGCTGCTGGATTCCCTGAGGAATCTGAAAATAATTGCATTCTTGATTTTAGTGTTCAGTCTTAAAAGTCAAGAGAAAAGCCTCAGGCAGAGAAAGATTGGCCCGGAATAATTAGAACTTAGATGAGATGTGGTCCTTTCCTTTAGTTACAGGGCTGAGTAGTTAGAATTCAGGCTGCCCTTCTTCTTTGCCCGTTTTATTATTTCGGTAATAAAGTATCTTTGCAATCAACTAGAACTAGCTTTACTAGAGGAAGCCACCAAATGACTTTTTTCTTGAATAACTCACTGGGTGCTGTAGGCACTGTAGGAGGAAGTGGGTATGTGATGAGCTCTTAGAAGCTACCCATGAAGACTGGTTAAAGCACAGCAAGCGCGGCCTCGGAAATGTCAGCCCAGGGCAGGACGTTCCTCGTTTAGGCCTCGGCAAATCTAAGGAAAATGCCCTGTAGCAGGAAGTGGCATTTGAGCAAAGAACCATCGAGTGGTGGGTTGTGGGGAAATATGTCAGTTTGTTGAATTCCACTGCTTTCTGAAGAACAGTGTTGCTAATCTCTTTATTTTGGGGTGGTTTTTAAACTTGCAGCTCCTGGATGAAACGGCCACACTGGTCTTCTTTGTTCTAACGGGGTATAAATTCCGTCCGGCTTCAGATAACCCCTACCTACAACTTTCTCAGGAAGAAGAAGACTTGGAAATGGAGTCTGTGTAAGAAATCTGTCTTCCCTCTTCCTTAGCCTTGACCCCTTTGCCTAACTCAAAGCAGCACAGTGTGAATCGGGCCAGCTGCTCTCAGCATTTCGTGGCTCCAGGAGTGGTTCCTCTATTTTTAGCAGAAGGAAGTGGACACTGGAGCCCAAGGCTGTCTGATTTGGTTTGAAGTATAGTATCTGCCAAACCTTGCTGGGTCTTGTCAGGGAAGATGGAACTTGCCGTTCCACTAAGCATCATTGGAGCCTGCTTTTAAGAAATCAGCGGCAAGAACTTAGGAATATATGTGGCCAGTTCACGAGGGAGAACGAGGAGCTGACTTTCTGTCAGGCCCACCATCAGGCGTTTATGTCTGAAAATGGAATCTTCTGAGTCATCTCTAAGTTTGCTAATGATCCTCAGACATCTCTATCGTCAGACAACTGCGTGGTTTTTCACAGCACAATGACTTTGACCTATATCTGAGCACTAATAGGGGCTTTTCTGAGTCACAGAGTGAATGACTCTAGGGTCCTATTTTCTGGGAAAGGGCCATCATTGTTTAGAAAAATGAATAGTGATTAAGCATATTTGCTTGTTAACTCTGAAATTTGATAAGCCAGGTCAATGCTGTGTTTGATGATTAGCCTAAGGCAGAGTTTTCCCTTCTTGGTTCACTGGTATTAAGTGTTCTGCCCCCAGTGCTGGCAGCCT
This sequence comes from Hylobates moloch, assembly GCF_009828535.3. NCBI lineage: Eukaryota > Metazoa > Chordata > Mammalia > Primates > Hylobatidae > Hylobates > Hylobates moloch. The sequence continues at coordinate 102,338,402 of NW_026652285.1, forward strand.
TTGAATTCTTCCCAATTCAGAGTCTGAGACTCGGCCCATGCTAGGCCCTGCTTGGCTGTCAGCAGGTCAGGCAGCATGGGACAGCTCTCTGTGCTCAGCTCCACGGCAACAGTAAAGGAAGGCAGGCGCTGCCAATGGGCGCCAAACAGCATCTCCCCATGCAGAGGAAGAAACGCCTCCTTCTAAACAGTGGAGAGGAGTGCAGGAGGACCATCAGCTGTGCCTTTCCTAGAAGTAGCAGGATCTGAGCAAGTGTCTGTTGATTGAAGAGGCACACATGTCAGGCTGGTAACCAGCAGCATCAGGAAATGACCTAAAACATGGTGTGTTTATCATTCCCCTGCTGGGAGCCTTTGGCTTGATCCATCCGCATAACACGGGGTTCTTTGGGTAGGCAGCTAGAAGCCGAGTGGCTGGGTCGCAGCATCGTCTCCTTCACTGCATTGTACTCCACAGTGGCAATGGGAGGTTCCCGCTTCCCACATCCTTTCCCTCAGCCATTACATCTTGGGGCCTGGATGTATTATGAAGGATTTTTGTTTCGTGGCAACAATTTTTTTTTAATTTTGTTTTGGTGCTTATTTTCTCTCTGACAATGCGGCCCACGCGGCTGCCCTCTGTGCAGCCATTACCCCACCAGGCCTGACACAGCTTCTCTCTCTGGGCCTGGGTATGAGGGCACCGTCCAAAGTAACACTGACTTTCTCTCTCTTTCCCCTTCTGTTTCTTTGACCATCTCTCTTTAGGCCTACCAGTTTTGGCAACAGAAGTTACTGGTCAATAATCAGCAAGTTAAAAAGTATTGGATGCGATTTCAATGATCAGACTTGGTAGCTGCCTCCTAGGCTGTGGGTATCCTCAATGATCTCAATTACTTCTGTCATCTTGAGGAGTGAGAGTGGAAAGAAATGTTTGGTGTGGGTTCCTGGGCCAGGAGGTTTTCTCCCTGGGGTTCCCATTCCAGAACGCTGTCCTCATTCATGGTTGCTGTTCACCTTTTGCCACTCCCTGCATTCTTTCATGTGGGTGAGGAACGAGTGTGGAAACGGGGATTGGGGACTAATAGAATTGTCTCTTCACCAGTCTCCCCACATTTCCAGTCCAGAAAACACTCTTTAGTTATAGAAATGGATGTATTGGCTGGGTGCAGTGGCTCATGCCTGTAATCCCAGCACTTTAGGAGGCCGAGGCAGGCAGATCACGAGGTCAGGAGTTCAAGACCACCTGGCCAACATGGTGAAACCCCATCTCTACTAAAAATACAAAAATTAGCTGGGCGTGGTGGCAGGCACCTGTAATCCCAGCTACTCGGGAGGCTGAGGCAAGAGGATCTCTTGAAATCGGAAGGCGGAGGTTGCAGTGAGCCGAGATTGCGCCACTGCACTCGAGCCTGGGCGATGAGAGTGAAACTCCGTCTCAAAAAAGAAAAAAAAAAAAAACAGATGTATCCGTGGACCACTTAGGCCCAAGCCACATTTGATTGCAGTCTTGTGTGGCAGAAGGAACCTGTGTCCCATTCGGCACTTTTGGTTGCAAGCACAGAGACTTGGGGCTTTGCAAGGAAAGGGGGATACTGTTTAGATGTCAAGGAAAGAACACTTATCTGCGGCGGTTGGATGTTGGCCCTTCAGCAGATCGGCCCCTTAAGTGTTTGCACCAAAACTAGGACACCTAGTGAGGTGGCTGCGAAGCTGCTGAAGCCCCACTGCTGTGTGTTCCTGCCAGGGAGGCTTTTGGGTGTTCATCTGACCCAGGTCTCTCTTCTCACTGCTGCAGAGCCTGAGCCGCCAGGAGCGTTGCGGGCGCCCTGTCTGCAGGGGGCTAGCGAGGTTTCCTCACATCGTGGGGGCCCCAGGTGTCCCTTCAGTTTCCTGGAGTTTTGCTGGGGGAACAGGATGTAGCGCCTACCCCACCCAGGCATCTGCCATCAGGTTTCTTCCTCTCCTTGAGTTTACTTCTGCCACTCCCAGTCCTGGCCACACACTGAAGCTCCCTGTCACCCGCCCTGCCTGTGACAACCTCCCGTGCTGCCACACACCCTTACTCCCGTTCTCCCTCTTTGCACTCCCAGGACTCACCCAAGCCCAGGGTTGCCCCTGCTACCCCCTCACTGCCCCCGGCCCCTCCTGAATGCCAGGTCCCCCTGTCCTCCTGCTCTGCGTCACCTCAGCCTTAAAGCCACAGGCTTCCTGCATCACACCAAGCTCGCCCCTCCCCATTGTTCCCTGTAGGCCTTGGTGACACGTACATCCACCCAGTCTCCTGCAGCCATGGCTGAAACACCTCCCTCTTCCTCAGCCGGTGTGGAGCATCCTGTAGGCCTCACTTTGTGCCTCTCACCCCCAGCGCCACCCCGCCTCTTTCTCTCGTGCCTGGGCTTTGTGGTGGCTGACCTCTTCACTCCCGATCCTCTCCCCTTTCTGTCCATCCTTTTATTCCCCTGGAGACAGGGTCTCACTCTGTCACCCAGGCTGGAGTGCAGTGGCACTATCACGGCTCACTGCAGGCTTGACCTCTCCAGGCTCAGGCAATCCTTTCACCTCAGCCTCCTTAATAGCTGGGACCACAGATGAACGCCACCATGCCCAGCTAATGTTTTTGTATTTTTTTGTAGAGATAGGGTTTTGCCGTGTTGCCTAGGCTGGTCTCAAATTCCTGGGCTTAAGCAATCCTCCCGCCTCAGCTCCCCAGAGTGCTGGGAATGCAGGCGTGAGCTGCCCTGGGAATACAGGTGTGCTTGGCCCTTCTTGTCTATTCTCCCAGGCTCTAGACTCACCTGTAGAGTGTTTTTGCAGTGCCAGTTTCCTGGCCGCACCCCTGGAGACTCTGATTCTCACCCCTTGGGCTCAGGATCTGTGCTTTTCTCACTCCCCAGGGCAGCCTGAGCAGGAGGCAGGGCTGAGAACCGCCAGAGTAAGAATCAGGGCCATCCTTGGGTGACCAGGCAGACTGGGCCCTCGACAACCCTGCCGTCCTCTGTGCGCCCCGGCTGTCTCCCTGCCACTCTCCTTCCCAGACTGGCTGGAGGTATTAAAATATATTTGCTGTAGGCTGGGTGCAGTGGCTCATGCCTGTAATCCTAGCACTTTGAGAGGCTGAGGCAGGTGGATCACCTGAGGTTAGGAGTTTGAGACCAGTCCCGCCAACATGGTGAAACCCCATCTCTACCAAAAATACAAAAATTAGCTGGGCATGGGGACATGTACCTGTAATCCCAGCTACTTGGGAGGTTGAGGCACGAGAATCACTTGAACCCAGGAGACGGAGGTTGCAGTGAGTCGAGATGGCGCCACTGCACTCCAGCCTGGGTGACAGAGCGAGACTTCATCTCAAAAAATCAAATAATTAAAAAAAAAAAAAAACACACACACACACACACACACACACACACACACACACACACACAGAGACACTGCAAGTACTTAGCACTCCCTGACTGCCCTGGGAAATGTCCTGGGTTTTTCCTTCATGCTTTTTGCCTGTTATATTTCTTCTTTTTGGGAACTCCCCTGACCTCCCACCCATCTTGCGGGCCAGCTCCTCTGCATCTCATGAGGGCTTCCTGGCTTCCCCGGTTCCCCAGCAGAGGGATTCTTCTCAGCCCGAGCCATCACCGAACCCGGTTCCCAGCACTCCTGTCTGTGTTGGAAGTGGCTGTGCAGGTTTGCTCTGGAAGACCCTCTCTTCTCCTGGGCTGTGGGCCCCTAAGAGCAGTAAGTCCATTTCTTTTTCCTCGATGACCTAGCATGAGGCCTGTCTTGAAGAATAAAAGTTGTTTTCTCACTTGGCCCACGATTTGGAAAGGAGTATTTTCTTAGAGAAAGAAAGGGAGAAAATGTTTTTCCCAAGTCTGCCATCAGGCCCATACCCAGGTCACAGTGAATGTGCTTTGCCTCTTAGAATCAACGTGCATTGAACTCTTTGTCCTTTTTTAACAAGATGCAGTAACCACAGGACAGCTGTGTGATTACTGGAGTGTTTCTGGAAGACGTGGGGTCGCATTTCTTTGTGGTCTCAGTTGCTGTGGAGAGGCACGGGGGCTGCTGCATGGCTCGGGGCAGGGTCTTCTGTGGCTCATGCAAAGGCCCTACCTCCTGCATCCCCGTCTAGAGAAGGTCCCTTCAGGAGCAGCCCTGTGCACATGGATCCCTCCTGGGGCAAGTGTCTTCCTAAAGAGGCCAGGCCTGAGACACAAGCCAGCTGGCCGGAAGTGACGCTGGGTGGCTCCAGCTGAGGCATTTTCGTCTTAGGGGCTGCTTTTAGACTCACTTATAGCATCTATGGGATCTGGCCACATACCTTGTCCCAACTTTGCCATAAGTACAAATAACCTGTGAGTCTAAAGGACTTGTTTGAGAAAGGTCCCAGCTCGGGTTCTTTGAGCCTAGGCATGGTAGTACCATGATGGCAAGAATGAAGGGATGAAGAAGAGGGGGAAGTTTTCTTCCCTTATCCCATACAAACATTTACTTACCATGAGGTCCAGCTGCGTGCACTCTAGATGAGTCACATATACGGCCACTGTGTCGCCATTTGTAGGGGAAGGGGTTAGGTAGTTGGCAGAGGGATGGGTTGGGTCCTTGGAAAGGGCCTGTTGAGTTGATTGATTGAATTTATTTTACTGATGAGGAAATTTCTTTTGGTCCACCATGGGGGAGCATAAATCCTCATTATTTCCTAGCATGCAGGGAAGATGCTGGCCAAGTGGCTTTTGACACCCAGTATCTCTGCCTAGTTCTGCTACTCACAGAGCCGCCCAGTTCCCTCATAGACCAGCTCACCTTCTGTGAGGCAAGAGATTATCCTCTTAAGAAGGTGGGGCCCGTGCATGTGATTCCTTCTAATGGAAAGGGCTGCCTCACTCAGCTCCTCATGCCCCACGAGACCAGCGATCTTCCATTTTTAATTCTCGATTTCAACAAATGGCTCCATGGGGCCTCCTCAGAGCCAGGCACCAACAGACAGAGCCCCGGGAGCTCACAGAGTGGAGGCAGAGGCCACACGCTGAGGCAGAGTGGAGACAGAGCCACATGGCTCAGCCCCAGCTAGCAGAAAGCAGCCAGTTCTCTGTCTATAGTGGCCAAAGAATCTTTGATCCTGGAAGATTCCTCTAAACCTGTGGTTCTGTCCCCTGGCTCAGAAATGATCCATTGTGGCTGGTTATTAAAAATGTCTGGTTGGCTAATTAGCTTTCTTTTCTGAATGTCCATTAAGATTCAGATTTCAGTCTCATAAGCGTAACTATCACATATCTGTGCACCACAAAAATTCCGCAAGCTGTGACAAAAAGATTCATGATGATTGTGATAATGATAGCTGGTGTTTATTGATTAGGCACTCTGGAGAATCTCATTTTTCCTCATGACAGTTCTGGAAAGTGAGAATTACTTAAGCACAGAGAGGTCAAGTGACTTGGCCAAGGTTACACAGCTAGTAAGGAACGGACCAGGAATCAAACTTAGATTTGTCTGTTTCAAAAACCAACATCCATCATCAGTCCTAACCACCGTGCTGTGGCAGAGATGGCCTTTTACTAAGAGACTGTGAGATGTTCCTAATTGTTTTTTCTTTCCTTGTTCAGTGTGACAACCTCTGGGGTGATGGAAAGTATGAAAAAAGTCAAGAAGGTGACCAACGGCTCCGTGGAGCCCCAGGGCGAGTGGGAAGGCGCCGTGTGACAGAGCCGACCCTGAGGATGGCACTGTCCAAGGAAACTGTTAACTTATTCATAGTCCTATTGGACAGCAGGAGCAGCTCCTACAGTGAACTATTGGCACCTCCGACAGTGACACCAGGGCACATGGCTGGAGCACAGTGCCGCGGAAACCTGATTTTGTACTCTTTTATGGAAACGATCTGTGGCTGTTTAGAGGCAGCTGGATCCTCCTTCAGGCAGGAATGGGCGGGTGGGCACAGGGAGGAGGAGAGGAAGAGAAAAGGAAGAATTCATTTTTAATTTAGGTTTCTTTTTTTCTTCTTCTTCATTTCGGAGCTCTAAGGTATATGCAGTTGTGACCCCACGTGTGGGGAAGTGTAGCAAGGATGGCTGGTGGAGGGGGAAGGAGGGTGCGAGATGTCTGTCTGATGCTTTAGGAAATGTCTACTGAGGACCCCGAGACTTAAGAAGAAGGGCGGGGAGAGTGCCATTGCCTGTTCGGGAGACAAAGATGAATGAAAACAGGTGACTTTGGAAAGCAAAGTCAAAACCCAGTTTAGGATGTAGCACCTGCCCCAGGATTCCTGCCCTCGGCGTTGCCCCAGACCCTTATTCCAGATGCTGAGAGTGACCAGGACAGCAGCTCCTGAGGCCCAGTGGTCTTTCCAACAGGAAAAGAAGGCCGTGATGTCACTGTCAGGATCATGCCCTGTGGCACAGCACAGGTGGTGGGAGGTGGTTTTCTGATTGAGATGTTGCCTGATGGATGGAAAGAAATGTATTTTTAAGTTCGAAAAGCATTATCCTGTGGCGTTCCCTGGACATCCACTCCCTGACAGCCCAGAGCAGCACTGTCTGGCTTCCCTTCACGCTTGTGGCTTTGTTGTGTGTGATCAGAATTTTGGGGGTAATGGAAAGGAGTTTTCCTTAAGGAGCAGCTGGGGGAGAATAGGTAGTATTTAAGCAAAGACTTAAGTCCAAGCAAATCATCCCCATTAAAAGGCTTTTCCTGTAGGCTAGTAGGATTTCTAAATAGATGAATTCAACAGACTTGGTCCCCATAGTCCAAGAGTGTGTATGTGAAGAAAGTGAGCATGATTCAACAGTTTCACTCTCAGGGATTTTAGGATGGCGAAATATTTCACAGAAACTCAATGATTAAGTTCCCTTCCACACTTCCAGAGCTTGAATGAACACAGGTAGCCACCTAAAGTGAGCAGTATTGCAACTCAGAGAGAAAATCATCTGAACAGTAGGACAAGCTCAGAAGGTCCATTGTGACTGAGGGCTTAAAAGGAGACCAAAACATGGCCCCATCAGGGAAGCTTCTTAATGCTTGGGGGACCAGCTAGGTAGGGTTGCTTCCAGAAGCGGGAGCCCACCCCTGCCTGGGGCTTGTCAGCCACACCTGCAGGAGAACAGGGACCTCTGGGGGTGATAGTCGTGGTGTCTGGGAGTTGTTTTCTCACCTCTGGCTTAGAAGGGTCAGGCAGAAACCACAGGATGTGGGGTCACACTCACTGTCCCAGGTTTGGGAACCTGAAAAAGTCTCCATTCAGAACATGGTTGTTCTCCCTGTCCCATGCTATCTGATCTTCCTAAATGACTAATGAGGAAGCGGATGTTCTTTTTCTGCACTTTGATTCGCCATCTGGCTTCTGTAGGGTGCCCTGAAGGTGTGATCTGCCTTATGGCTGACGTGGAGGAAGAGCAAGCGCCTTCCCAGGCCACAGCTGCTCACCTCTCGGCAGGTATTTTAGGCAAGCATCCGTGTCTTCCCATCTTCAGGAGAAGGGTAAATGCGCCCTAAGTGTTCACTTCTGGACCTTTTTCAAGTTCGCTTGGGACTGTGTGACAGAAGGGAGTTGGAGGGAGGATGGGAATATTTTTAACACTTTGTTTTCCTGTGCAGAAACATAATACCAGTTTTCGCAGAAATGTGTCTCAATCTGTGACTACCAAAGCCCTCCTCAGTCCTTCCCTCAGAGGGACACATTTGCTATTCTCCCGCAAGCAGATGTTGTGGATGAGGCGATAGACTCCTTGGCAAGAACGAAAGATGTGATGAAACCTCCCTGCTCGGAAGGGTCTCCGTGGAGGTGTCCTCATTTCACATGCTGGGTTTTGCAAGCAGGGAAGCCAGGGAGTGGAGGAGCTGGAGAGAGGCAGGCGTGTGTGTGGGCAAGCGCTGGAGCCGCAGCCATCAGACTGGCACGGGAACGCCAGCGTTGGGTGTTCAGATTCCACGCGTATGTCTGGGCTCACAGCATGGCCGAGTGTCTGCAGTGCTGGTCCTGACCCTTCCAGAGCAGCAGTGGAGAGATGAGATAAGACTGTTTCAGAAACAAAGATGGCCACAGCCTTCCTAACAAGCAGGTCATCTGGCCATGTCTGCATGGTAACTGGTAAAAGGCTTCAAGTCAGATTGATGATCAAGAAAAGTCAAAACCCCAGCCCAAGATTGAGAAAGCAGGTGGTGGTTCCAAGCTTTTAAAAAATTATTGAAGCGCTCCATCCTGTTATGTGAGTGTGTCTTCTCTTTCTCCTTCACGTCATAGCTGTGACCCACCATTCATCCCTGCTCTTGCGTAAAGATGACCGATGGAGTCCAAAGCCAAGTGGCTTCACCAGCTGACAAGCCACCCTCCTGCAGCCTGAGTTTTACAGTCCACTGGGTTCGTTGTCATGCAGTGTTTGAATGGTTAAGCCCTTGCAGTGTTTCAGGGATTGGGCAAAAAATATCGGATGCACATAGCAGAACCATTGGTGGTATTTATAGCTCGCTTTGTACTCCTCCTCACTGTTTCTGCCTGCGCAAAATATCCATGTTTCCTTTGAGAAATCTGTTGTGGACTGAAAGCGCTGCTGGCTGTGAAATTTAATAAAGTGCGTATGCTTTGCTAGAAAATTATTTCTTGGACAATAGGAATAGTCATTGATTTCTAAATCCTGGCTCTTAACAGTGGCCAAGGACTTGATCAGCCCATTTCTTGGTCCCTCAGTGCTTTAAAATTTAAGTAGCACTGCACTTTGTAATGTTGAATATGACTCTAGTGACTTGTAGGAGGCACTTGTGAGGAGATGCTTGCTTCAGGGTAAAAGATGCTCATGGCCTGAGTCAGCTGAGTTTTCTTTCAAGAAACCACTTTAGAGTGAAATATCCAGGGTTTCCCCGCCCCGGACATGTCCAGCCTGCCAAGGCAGCACATAGCCCCGTAAGTCCACTTCGTGTGGGTGAGATTTCCTCCTGCATGATGACCTCATCGCCATCTCTGCTGTCTCTCGTTCCACAGCCTCCCTCCCTCTTCTCTCCTCCTCTGCCCTTGCCCTTCCCCCTTCCCCTTCCCCTCCCCCTCCTCCTCTGCCCTCGCCGTTACCCCTCCCCCTCCTCCTCCCTCCTCCACCTCTTCCTCCTCCATCCCTCCTCCTCCCTCTTCTTCCCTTCTCTGCCGTCTTTCTCCCCTTCTCTGCCGTCTTTCTCCCCATGCCTATTGATCCCACATAGGCTCATTCTGGGCACACGGGCTAAAGGCTTTGGTGCATTGCAGCATTTTCTCCCAGCAGCTGTGTGAAAGATGCATTTTCTAAGCTAAGGAGAATTTTCTCAAGAGTGTGCATACTCGTGCCAAATATTATTGCTCTGGGCCATATAGGATGGTCTTCCTCCACACTAAAATGGGTGTCTTGTTTTGGTACTTAAACCGGTCTACTCCAGGCACCCAGTCCTTACAGACCAAGGAAGAGCATAGCGATGCCTGTTGGAATTGCAGATGCATTCTGGCCTTCTCCCCCCGTCCTGAAGCATTTTCTTTGAGGAAGGCTCTTAGAACATTAGACAGTCTGCTGAGGTTGTTGGCCCAGCTCCATACACCCAGTAGAACAGTGGAACAACTCATGCTTCATGCTGCCAAGCTGCTGTACTTCAAAGGAAACAGATCCTAACCCATTCCTGCACTCCTGCTTCCACACTCCACACTTCACCCCTCTGCTTTTCTCTGACCCGCCTGTGGCCTTGTAAGACTCACCATAAGCTAAGTCCAGGATACCTGTGGCCTGCGGCTTGATTCTTCCCTTTAGGATTCAGCAAGTTAATGGCTTCCTCGCTATAGAAGTGAGACTTTGACTTGATACCTTTTGGTATATCAAAAAGGTATTCATCCAGAATGTACCAAATGTTCTGAAAGACCCACTCTTCAGTCCAGTTTTCCCTAGGGTGTTTCCGGCAGGGCGTCTTCAAAAGGCATCTACCTGAGTTGACGCTAATACTTGTCACTACCTGGAATGTAGTTATTGGTCAGCAGGCTGAACATACTCCAGATTCCCCAGAGGCCACTTCTGTAGCCCAGCGATGCATCTGAGCCTCTCTGCATGGTTTATGCTTGAAAAATAGATAATGCTTTTAGATGGCTCACTGCCAGGCCATGGGCCCCACACATCTCAGGCCCTGTGTGAGGGAGCACACTGAGATGGTGCAGGAGTGAATGGGCATGGCTTGGCCTCACTGCCTCGGAGACCTGTTGGAGTTCTGGCAGCAGGGCATCTGCAGGCGGGACGGCATTCTCGGCAGTCAGAACGGTCAAAATGAAACAGAACAGCCAACGCACCCACAGGACAGCTTATTTTGAGGCAGGGTTTTGGATTTTGGAGGGAGCAGCCAGATGAGACGGTGAGCCTCCAGAAGGTCAGCCTTTGGAGCATGTAAGATACTGTTACAGGGTCCAGAAATCGTGTCCACATGGGAGCTTTGACTCTTCAAACAGGTTTTGCAGATCGTAAATTGCATTTGCCTAGTCATGTGACCTCAAAAGAAGTCAGACGTATTTAATCCAGAAGTAGTTTCGTTTGAGGGAGGGTTTGCAGGTCTGTAAATAGCATTTGCTTTCCTGGTTAGAGATTGGGATGCAGAAGGAGTTTTCAGTATTTTTTTTTTTAACACTAATGATCATTGAAGAGTATTTATGTAAACATACAATGTATAACGGGTGGGGGATCGGATCAGGGTGATGTACGGGGTGAATTCTCTTGCCGTGTTGCAAATGTGTAAAATAAAGACTATCTGGCAGAACTGTGTGTGTATGAGATCCAGGGAGCTGCCGGCTCCTGGTGCTTGCTCTCCTCCACCTCCCTCTCATGATTTTTTTCTTTGTGATTTTTGTTCATTAAATGAGTTAACTGCCTCCCACCAGCTCCTACTGACAATAGTGACACCTACTAGAGAAGTTCCAGGCATCTTAGCAGATCTGTGGCAGCGCAATTAAGACCCAGATAACTGAAAACCGGTTGTAGGTTACCGATGTCCTGCTTACGCAGGAGGCGGGCGATGCCTTGTGAACCAGTATCAGGGCACTGCTGCCATTTGATGGGAGATGACAGGCCTGGCGCAGAGCCCACGCTGTGACAGGCGCAGGTGCACCTCCTCCTGCATCAGTTAGCAATAGCTCTGGCTTACCCCGTGTTGGAAGCAGAGAAATCCGTGATTTTATACTCAAAGCATTTTTAGAAGTCATTCAGTTTCGAAGCCCGTATTTTACTAAGAATGTTTTAATTTGAGGCATATTTTACCTACAGTAGAATCCATCCTTTTTAAATGTACAGTTTGTTGCGTCTTGACAAATGGATGTACAGTCCTGTGGCCTCCGCCACAAGCAAGATGGAACATGCCCATCACCCCATGCAGCCTCCTTTTGCCCCTTCCCGGTCCAAACTGCCCCCTTTCTGAAACTACCACAGCCCCGGCTCTGATTCCAGCGTAGTCTCATTTGCCTCGTCTAGAACTTCATGTGAATGAAACTGCGCCGGGTGCCCTCTTTCGTGTCTGGCTGCTTTCACACAGCATACTGATTTGTGATTCATCCCTCCAAAGCCCTGCCTTCAAAACGCAGAAACTGGGGCCTAAAGAAGGTTCTGCCACTGCCCACCCACATCCTTCCCCTTTTTCCCCCAGCTAGTAAGTGTCAGAGCTGAGACAAGAACCCAGGCCTGCTGACTCCAACCTTGTTGGGATAATAAGGATTAAGTCAAAGGTTTGGCCCAGTGCCGGGCACAGGAAGGCCTCAGAAAAATGGCTCTGTTGGTTACTGCAGTTGTGCTTATAAAGATGTGAGCATGGGCCAGGTGCGGTGGCTCACGCCTATAATCCCAACACTTTGGGAGGCCTGAGGTCAAGAGTTCAAGACCAGCCTGAGCAATGTGGCAAAACCCTGTCTGTACTAAAAACTACAAAAATTGGCCGGGTGTGGTGGTGCGTGCCTGTAGTCCCAGCTCCTTGGGAGGTGCCTGTAGTCCCAGCTCCTCGGGAGGCTGAGGCAGGAGAATTGCTTGAACCCTAGAGGTGGAGGTTGCAGTGAACCGAGATCCTACCACTGCACTCCAGCCTCGGTGACAGAATGAGACTCCGTCTTTAAAAAAAAAAATTGTGAGCATGAACCTCAGTTCACCAGATCATAGAATTTCAGAATGAAGAGAGAGAATCCCTGTCCGTGGCCAAGGTTTCCCAGTTAGTGGCCATGCCCCACCCGCAGCTCTTTCCGGAGGCCTGCCTGTGCCGCAGAGCACGAACAGGAGGCATGGGGTGTCCTGAGAGTGGGGAGCCCAGGATTCAGAACCCAGGATGAGAGACGCCAAGGCAACTTGGGAAGGGGACAGCTGAGAAAAAGGAAGGACCTTGCTGATCATCTAATCCAGTGGTCCTCAAACAGCGAGCACCCAGATCCCTGATAGAGTTCCTGGGGGGCCTGAGAGTCGGCATTGCTAACACACTCCCAGCTGGTGCCAACATGGCAGATCTGGACCATACTGAGAACAGATCCAACCCAGTTCTTCCTGAGTCTTGGGTCAGTCTTCAGCTGGCGACACGGATGAGGGCCCACCTTGCACACAGCTCTTATGGGACAGAAGTCAGCGGCTCTGTCCTGCCAGGGGGCATTGCAGTGGGGACCAAGTGAGAGACAGCAGGCAGGTGCTGGCAGGGGCCTGGCTGTCCTGCTGCTCCCCTGAACCATCCCACGTGGGGCCCCCTTGCTGTTCAGGTCTCTCTGGCTCCTTCTTCCCCCACCGCTAGCGTGGAGCTTTGCCAGTTAAAAATTCAGGGGCTGACAGGATAAGCTTGAGAAGCCTTGGCGCCCGTGGGTTTGGCAATAGAAAAGCCCACACCCGAAAGTCTGACCCCGGCTTCAGTAGCTGAGCCTCGTCCCCTCCTTTGATCAGTGTCAGCAGAGGAAGAGCCACCTGGCTCAAAGCAAGGGCTCAGCAAGTGAGATCCCTTCAGTGCCTGTGGCGGGCTGGACTTCAGCCAGTAAGACCACCTCTGAGGGTGATAGGTCGTTTCAAGGTCATTTCAGAACATCCCTCTGCCTCCTCTGTTTGCTGAGCTTCCCATCACTAGGGTCCTGACTGCACAGACACCAGCCAGCCAGGAGCTCCAGTGTGAGGCTGAGGAGACCAACCTGCCCTGCTGGCCCCAAAGACGCAGGTCATACCAAGCTGGTGTATTGACTTACTCTGAATATAAGCACCCATAAGCACTTACTCTCTGCAGCACTGGAACAGGCCTGGGCATGGCAGTTGCTTAGTAAATATCAACTGGACTTGAACCTACACCAGCGTCCCGGGAGGAACAGTTCTGTCCCAAGAGGTCTGGAAGCCAGCTTGGCGATCGGCAGGCATTGTCAGGGGAGCCAGATGCCTCCCAGGTTGGCTGCCGTCGTCAGCTGCAGCATCTCATTTCTTCCCGTTGTGCAGGAGTCTTGTCACGTGATTGGTCATCTCCGGCTGGTCCACTCTGATTGGCAGCTGGAAAAACATAACGGTCAACAACTCTAGTCTGGTAGGCAAACTCTTGAAGTCAGAGGAATAATTGGGTCCTGATCATCGAGAGGCCGGGGGGCTTTCTGCTTGTTCTGATAAAACAGGCAGTGCAGGCTAATCCAGAGCAGATATTGGCCCCAATATGTGTTTCTGAGAAGAGCCTACCGCTCCCAGGCCCCGGGACCCTGGGTAGATCCTCCCTGCCCCTACCCAGGCTCCTTAATTATCGCAGCTGCCTTTGGGTGGCCTGCCCTTCACCAGGAATCTGTCAGGTCGGCAGATTGGTAGCTGTAGACTCCCTCAGGCTAAGTAACAAGGAGGCTGGGTAAGTGCTTACCCTAAGGAAAGAAAGCGCAGACTTCCTTCCTGGTGGCTGGCATTGGCTTTGCTCTCCTGTAAGCCACCTGCATGGTGGGGCGTTTCTGAGAATCCGTCCCGAGCCCCTCAGCACTGGCTCACCCACCCCCACGAAGAGAAGCACGCTCAGCAGTTGGGAACTGGATGTTGGGGGTTCGGTGTGACCCACTTGGGAGTTGCACCTTAAACAGCTCCTTCCCAGTTTGCCAAAGGAATGCTGACCTTTGCAAAAATGAGGGAGCTGCTCATTAACACACATCTGCAGGAATCGAGCTTGCGCCCTGCATCGGCCGTTCTAGTGTATGTCCTTAGACATAACTGGCTCTGTCACTCAGAGCCCTGGTTCCAGTTGGCCCCCGTCGCCTAAGGCTGAACATCGTTCAGCACACGCTGGTATGGGCAGGGCTGCAGATGAAGTGAGGAGTAAGCCTGGCTGTGCCACATGGGAGAGAACAGTACTGGGGAGGGGAGCAAGCCATGGGGCAAAGCTATGGGGCACAGCTGAGTGGCAGCACCGCGTCTCCTCCCTTCCCACTCGCTTCTTCCCTCCACCTTTGCAGCCATCTCACTGTCCGTCGGTCCCCTTACTCTGCATCTTTCCCCTTTCCATGTCACCTGGCTCCTTCCATTAAGCAATCAAGCTGTTCAAGTTTTCCCATTAACAAAAAGCAGCTAACAAAAAAACAGCTGCAGGCCCCCGTCCCCCTTCAGAGCTCTCTGCGTTCCGCTGCTTCATCGTCCAGACGCCCCGGTGCACTGTGGGCTGGTTTCCACCCTGCCACGGTCTGGCTAGAGTGACTCGAAACCTCTGGGGGCTTGACTATTGTCTTCCTTGACTTTAGCAGCTTATAACACAGTGGGAAAGTCTTCCCCTCTTGAGATGCCCACCACCACTCCTCATACGCTCCATCGACCAAATTCAACTTCCTGTGGTTTTCCAGGTTCTCCAGCTGTGTGGCCACAGTCAGCTCATGTCCACCCTTTAGTGCTGGGTCCTGGGCTGTGTCCCAGCTCTAGCCCTGCCCAGTGTCTTCCACTCCCTGGCTGACACCCAGGAGTTTATTTCAGCCTAACGCTGTCCTGAGATCCTCATGGCTCATTCTGCTGCCTCCTGGGCTGGTCCTTTTTTTTTTTGAGACGGAGTCTCGCTTTGTCACCCAGGCTGGAGTGCAGTGGCACAGTCTTGGCTCACTGCAACCCCCACCTCCTGGGTTCAAGCGATTCTCCTGCCTCAGCCTCTGGAGTAGCTGGGGTTACAGGCACCTGCCACCACACCCAGCTAATTTTTTGTATTTTTAGTAGAGACAGGGTTTCACCATGTTGGCCAGGCTGGTCTCGAACTCTGACCTCAAGTGATCTGCCTGCCTCGGGGCGCTGGGATTACAGGTGTGAACCACTGTGCCCTCCTGGGCTGTTTTAAAGAGACATCAAAAGCCATACTTTCAAAATGAAATGACCACGCCCCTCCCTGATCTTGGTTAAAAAAACTAAACCAAAACAAAAACCCACCTGGCCCTTATCCTGGATGCTTCCCTCTCCCCACCCCCACCCCATCCTGTGGTTAAAGTCCACCCACTTCTGTCCCCCACTGCTGCTGCCCAGGCCAGCCACCCTCATCTAGATGACAGCACCAGCCACCTGCCAGCTGGCAGCCAGGCCTCTAGTCTGGCCCTGCTTCCAGCCTATTTGCCATGTGTTAGCCAGGGTGACTCTTCGAAAGTGCTTGCCCTCTGTGTTAAGTATAGAGATTACAGAAGTGAGCCAGGAGGGTACAAGATCAAGATAAAAAACAATTGTATTTCTATACAAAATAAACAGTTCAGAAATAAAGAACTTCATTTACAATAGCATCGACAAAATGAAATACTTAGTAATAAATATAACAGCTACAGAACTTATACTCTGAAAACTATAAAATGTTGAAAGAAATTAAAACCTAAATAAATGGAAAGACATCCCATATTCGTGGATTGGAAGACAATATTGTTAAGATGACAATACTCCCCAAACTGATCTACGAATTCAGTGTAATTTCTATCAAAATCCCAGATGGCTTCTTTGCACAAATTCACAAGCTGAAGCTCATATGCAAATATAAGGAATCAAGAATAGCAAAAACAATGTTGGGAAAAAAAGGACAGAGTTAATGAACTCACTTCTCAGTGGGTTTTTTTGTTTATTTTGAGACGGAGTCTTGCTCTGTTGCTCAGGCTACTGCAACCTCTGCCTCCTGGGTTCAAGTGATTCCTGCCTCAGCCTCCCGAGTAGCTGGGATTACAGGCACGTGCCACCACGCCTGGCTAATTTTTGTATTTTTAGTAGAGACGGGGTTTCACCATGTTGGCTAGGCTGGTCTCGAACTCCTGACTTCATGTTATCTGCCTGCCCAAAGTGCTGGGATTACAGGTGTGAGCCACCACACCCGGCCACTTCTCAGTTTTAAAATTTACTACAAAGCTACGGTAATCAAGAGAGTGTAGTACTGGCAGAAGTATAGCTATGTAGATCAATAAAACAGAACTGAGAGTATGAAAGAGTTGCCCAGGCTGGAGTGCAGTGGCTATTCACAGGCATGATCATAGCTCATTGCAGCCTCAAACTCCTGGGCTCAAGCCATACTCCTGTTTCCTAAGCCAGGACTACAGGCTTGTGCCACCACACACAGATCGTTTTTTGTTGGTTTGTTTGTTGTTGTTGTTGTTGTTGTTGAGACTAGCCTGGGCTGGTCTCAAACTCCTGGCCTCAAATGTTTTTGTTTTTTTGAGATGGAGTCTCGCTCTGTCACCAGGCTGGACTGCAGTGGCACAGTCTTGGCTTACTGCAACCTCTGACTCCCTGGTTCAAGTGATTCTCCTGCCTCAGCCCCCTGAGTAGCTGGGACTATAGACATGTGCCACCACGCCCAGCTAGTTTTTGTATTTTTAGTAGAGAGGGGGGTTTCACCATGTTGGCCAGGCTGGTCTCGAACTCCTGACCTCAGGTGATCCACCCGCCTCAGCTTCCCAAAGTGCTGGGATTTACAGGCATGAGCCACTGCGCCTGGCCAAAATTTACCATCTTTTACATGTACAGTCCAGTCATGTTAAGTACATTCACCGATCTCCAGAACTCTTTATCTTGCGAAAATGGATACTCTATGCCTATTCCACAATTCTCTATTTCTTTTTTTTTTTGAGATGGAGTCTCGCTCTGTCACCCAGGCTGGAATGCAGTGGCGCAATCTCCGCTCACTGCAAGCTCCGCCTCCCAGGTTCACGCCATTCTCCTGCTTCAGCCTCTCCGAGTAGCTGGGACTACAGGCGCCCGCCACCACGCCCAGCTAATTTTTTGTATTTTTAGTAGAGACAGGGTTTCACCGTGGTCTCGATCTCCTGACCTCGTGATCTGCCCACCTCGGCCTCCCAAAGTGCTGGGATTACAAGCATGAGCCACTGCGCCCGGCCCACAATTCTCTATTTCTTCCAGCTCCTTACCCCCACCCCTTGCCCACCACCGTTCTGCTGTCTTTGTGAATCTGACTACTATAGAGATTTCATATATCTGGAATCATGCAGTATTTACCTTTTTGTGACTGACTTATTTCTCTTAGCCTAATGTCTTCGAGGTTCTATTTGCTTATTTCTGTTTTTTGTTTTTTTGAGACAAGGTCTCCCTCTGTCACCCAGGTTGGGGTCAGTGGCATAGTCAAGGCTCACGGCAGCCTTGACCTCATGGACTCAAGCAATCCTCCCACCTCAGCCTCCCTGGTAGCTGGGGGACTACAGGCATGTACCACCATGCCTGGCTAATTATTTTATTTTGTGTAGAGATAGGGTCTCGCTATATTGCCCAGGCTGGTCTGGAACTCCTGGACTCAAATGGTCCTCTCACCTCAGCCTCCCGGAAATTATCTATATATTCTGAATATTAATCCATTTTCAAATATATGGTTTACAAATAGCTTCTCTCATTCCGTGGGTTGTCTTGTCACATTTTTTATAGTGTCCTTTGATGCACAAAAGTTTTTAATTTTGATGAAGTCCAGTTTATTTTTTCTCTTTTGTTGTCTATGCTTTCGGCATCCAACGATATCCAAGAAATAACTGGCAAATCCAGTGTCACGAAGATTTCCTCTATGTTTTCTTCTAAGAGTTTTCTATTTTTAGCTTTTCTATTAGAGCTTCAATCTATTTTATTTTTGTATATAGTGTAAGACAAAGGTCCAACTTCATTCTTTTGCATGCAGATACCGAGTTTTCCCAGCAACCACTGTTTGAAAAAACTGTCCTTTTTCCATTTCTCCAAAGAAGGTACACAGCCAGCCAGCACACGAACAGATGCTCAGCATCATCAGCCATCCAGGGAACGTAAATGAAAATCACAGTGAGATTCACTTCACACCCACCAGGGTGACTGTAATCAGAAAGACAGATAATGACAAATGTTGGTGAGGACATTGAGAAACTGGCACCCACATATACCGCTGGTGGGAATGGAAAAGGGGGCACCTGCCATGGAAAAGTTTGACAGTTTCTCAAGAGAGTAGGTGTAGAGCTACCATATGACCCAATAATTCTACCCCTAGAGACAAGGGGTAGAATGTTTTTCCTTCTTTTTTTTTTTTCTTTTTGAGATAAAAGAAATGAAAACCAGGCTGGGCGCAGTGGCTCATGCCTATAATCCCAGCACTTTGGGAGCCCAAGGTGGGCGGATCACCTGAGGTCAGGAGCTCGAGATCAGCTGGCCAATATGGTGAAACCCTGTCTCTACTAACCATACAAAAATTAGCCAGGTGTGGTGGTGGGCACCTGTAATCCCAGCTACTCAGGAGGCTGAGGCAGGAGAATCACTGGAACCGGGAGGTGGAGGTTGGAGTGAACCAAGATTGCACCACTGTACTCCAGCCTGGGCGAGAGAGAGAGTCTGTCTCAAAAAAAAAAAAAAGAAAGAAAGAAACGAAAACTTACCTCCATACAAAAACTTGTCTACAAATGTCCATGGCAGCATTACTCATAATAGTCAAAAAGTGGAAACACCCCAGCTGTCCGTCAACTGATAAATGGGTCAATGAAATGCGGTACAGCCACCCCATGGGATATTACTCAGCAGTGAAAAGGAAAAAAGTCCTTATCCACGCTGCAGCTTGGAGGAAACTTGAGAACCCAATGCTCAGAGGAAGACACAAAGGCCACAGGTTGTGTGACTGTTTACATACAGTGTCCAATTTCCACTTTCCATACAAAATCCAGTTTTAGATGTGTCCAGAATAGGCAAGTCTATAGCAAGTGGATTTGTGGTTGCTTAGGGGTAGGGGAATGAGGATTGTGGGGGTGAATGCTACAGGGCATGAGGTTTCTTTTGGGGGGTGATGAAAATGTTCTAAAACTGTGGTGTGTGGTGATGGTTGCACAACTCTGTGAATAGACTAAAAGCCACTAAAATGTACACTTTTTTTTTTTTTTGAGACAGGGTCTTGCTCTGTCACCCAGATTGGAGTGCAGTGGCATAATCAATGCTCACTGCAGCCTCCATCTCTTGGGCTCAAGCAGTCTTCCCATCTCAGCTCCCCAAGTAGCTAGGACTACAGGTGCACACCACCATGTCCAGCTAATGTTTGTATTGTTTATAGATAGGAGGTCTCCCTATGTTGCCCAAGCTGGTGTCGAACCCCTGGGGTCAAGTGATCCTCCCTCCTTGGCCTCCCAAAGTGCTGGGATCACAGACATGAGCCACCATGCTCAGCCAGAAGTGTACACTTTAAATAGGCAAATTGTAGGCTGGGTGCAGTGCCTCACGCCTGTAATCCCAGAACTTTGGGAGGCCGAGGTGGGTGGATCACGAGGTCAGGAGATCGAGACCATCCTGGCTAACATGGTGAAACCCTGTCTCTACTAAAAAATACAAAAAAAATTAGCCGGGCCTGTTGGCGGGTGCCTCTAGTCCCAGCTACTTGGGAGGCTGAGGCAGGAGAATGGTGAATGAGCTGAGTGAGCCACTGCACTCCAGCCTGGGTGACAGAGCCAGACTCCATCTCAAAAAATAAATAAATAAATAAATAGGCAAATTGTATGGTATGTGAATTATATATCTTTAAAGCTGTTTAAAAAATAGACAAGATATACCATGATTTGAGTTGAGAGGTGCCTGTGGGGGCACAGCATCACGTACTCAGCCCTGGCTAGGTGTGTTCAAGGAGGTCTGCCTGGAGGAGGTACTAGCCAAACTCTCCTATGTAGGATGAATTAGCTTGATAAAGTGGATGGTGGTGGGGAGGTGTTCATGCAGAGGGAACAGCATGTGCTAGAGCTGGTGGTGAGAGAGAGTGCTGTGGAGGACATTTCCTGGCTGCCTCTCTGGCCTTTATCCCTTCTTATTATTTATTTTTTTGAGATAGAGTCTCACTCTGTCACTCAGACTAGAGTGCAATGGCAGAATCTCGGCTCACTGCAACCTCCGCCTCCGGGGTTCAAGTGATTCTCATGCCTCAGTCTCCTGAGTAGCTGGGATTACAGGTGCACACCACCATGCCTGGCTATTTTTTTTTTTTTTTTTTTTGTATTTTTGTAGAGATGGGGTTTCACCATATTGCCCAGGCTGGCCTTGAACTCCTAACCTCAAGTGATCCACCCTCCTCGGCCTCCCAAAGTGCTGGGATTACAGGTGTGAGCCACTGCACCCAGCCCTTTCTTCCCTATTCTAGACTGGACCTCAGATTCTTCAGGCTTATGGTTTAGGTGGGACTGACCCCCACTCCTAGCTCTAAGTTTGGGCCTTGATTGGCTGAAGCTTGTCAACACACCCCTTTTCTCCCCTCCTTGCCTCTTGTGTTGATTGGTTCAAGAACAGACAAACGACCCCCTTCAGGCCCATCTGGGCCAATGAGACCCAGTTCCTAAGACTTGATTGGCAGGGTCAGGGGTGGGGAAGAAGCAGGTCATTTTCAGCAAGGTATGAACACTGAGTAGAAGCCCTAAGCTGCTGCCTTCAGCCAAGTGGAGTGCCTTCCTGGGAATGGCTCCACTACCAAGGAAGCAGAGCCAGACACAGAGAGGAAAACCAGATTCTCTTACAGCCTGTGAGCCCTGGATCAAGTCTTGCCTGAAGGCATTGTTGCTGGACTCAAGTTTCATGAGTCAAAAAGTTCCCTTTTTGCTTTAGCCAGTTTGGGTCAGGTTTTCTGTTGTTGCAAAGTGCTTCTGCAGATAATTGTTACTGGAAAGGGGTCCAGATCCAGACCCCTAGAGAGAGTTCTTGGATCTTGCATAAGAAACAATTTGGGGTGAGTCCATAAAATGAAAGCACGTTTATTAAGAAGGTAAAGGAATAAAGAATGGCTACTCCACACACAGAACAGCCCCAAGGGCTGCTGGGTTTGTTGTTGTTGTTGTTGTTTTGTTTTGTTTTTGAGACGGAGTCTTGCTCTGTTGCCAGGCTGAAGTGCAATGGTGTGATCTTGGCTCACTGCAACCCCCACTTCCCAGGTTCAAGTGATTCTCCTGCCTCAGCCTCCCCAGTAGCTGGGACTATAGGCATGTGCCAACATGCCCAGCTAATTTTTGTATTTTTAGTAGAGACAGGGTTTCACCATGTTGGCCAGGCTGGTCTCGAGCTCCTAACCTCAGTTGATCCACTTGCTTTGACCTCCCAAAGTGCTGGGATTACAGGTGTGAGCTACCGCGCCCAGCCTGGTTCCCCATTTTTATGGTTATTCCTTGATGATGTGCCAAACAAGGGGTGGAGTTATTCATGCCTCCCCCTTTTAAATCCTAGAGGGTAACTTTCTGTCATTGTCATGGCATCTGTAACCTGTCATGGTGCTGGTGGGAGTGTAGCAGTGAGGACGACCAGAGGTCACTCTCGTCGCCATCTTGGTTTTGGTGGGTTTTGACCGGCTTCTTTACTGCAACCCGTTTTATCAGCAAGGTCTTTATGGCCTGTATTTTGTGCCGACATCCTGTGACTCAGAATGCCTTAATCGTCCGGGAATGCAGCCCAGTAGGTCTCAGCCTTACTTTACCCAGCCCCTATTCAAGATGGCGTTGCTCTGGTTCAAACACCCTGACAGAAGGAGCACACGAGGCATCGGGGAGCCTGAGGGTGTTCACCGTCTCCCTGGAGCATCTGGGAAGGCTCCCCAGATAATGTTGGGGCAGAATTCTGAAAGAGGAGAAGGCGGTAGTTAGGGAAGGAAGGGCAGCGCTGTCAAGGGAGGATTGAGACAAAGTATCCCTCCCGAGAATCTGTGGAGGAATTCATTCAGCAGCGGCGGCGGCCTAAGAGTGTCCTGCAGGCAGGCAGGCAGGTGGGACACATTAGCGAGGGCCCCAACCCCAAGCCAACACTGAGAGCATAAGAGGGGGCTGAGTTGGCACTGCCCCTAGATTAGCTCAGCCTCCCATCTTGTTCTTTTTCTTTTCTGAGACGGAGTCTTGCTCTGTCATCCAGGCTGGAATGCAGTGGCACGATCTCGGCTCGCTGCAACCTCTGCCTCCTGGGTTCAAGCGATTCTCCTGCCTCAGCCTCCTGAGTAGCTGGGATTACAGGCACACGCCACCATGCCCGGCTAATTTTTGTATTTTTAGTAGAGACAGGGTTTCACCATGTTGGCCAGGCTGGTCTCGAACTCCTGACCTCAGGTGATCCGCCTGCCTCGGCCTCCCGAAGTGCTGAGATTACAAGCATGAGCCACGGCACCCGGCACCTCCTGTCTTATTCTAAGGTGAGGTCCAAGGGGATCACCCAGGAGCCCTGGCTGGGGAGTCTGGGCGTGCTGTCTCCTGGACCAAATCCTTTCCAGCTACCACTCTGGGTTTTGGCTGGAAGCAAACCTTCCAGGCCTGAGCCCGGGATAAGGCTGATTTTGTTGTTTTTGAGAAAAAGCTCCTTTGCTTCATCTAGAGTTCCCATTCTAGAGGGCTCCTTTGCCCTCCCTGCTTTTCGGTGAGTTTGCCTCTTTCTCCTGCCTTTTTACTGTCCAGCCCTCAGAAAATCCATCAGCGGGTGGCTGCATTGATTTTTAATCATGTTGTACCTCTGTGGAACCAGTCTCTCTGGACCCTTTGGAACTGCTCTGAGCATCGGCATCCAGAGCGTCTTGCACTGGGCAATTCAGACAGAGAATTATGGACAACGCTGCATTACTCTTCTGGAGGGGCCTGCTGGGAGCCTTGTCCACGCGGCGAAGCAGGGGAGTGTCTAGGGCCACTCAGGAGGCAAAGGGCCCAACTGTTGCAGGGCCTTCCAGGCTAAGGGCTGAACCTCACCCTCCGACCTGTAGACCATCAGAGACAGTTGGTAACCACTGGCACTTAAGTCACCCCCAAGCCACCAGCCCATTTGGAAGATACTTAAACCTACATATTCCCTTCTCTCTAGTCTATTTTCATTCTGTCCCCCAGCCCTGTGAAGGGCATCCAGTGGCCGGCAAGACCCTGTCCCCAGCTTGGTATTAAGAAGTATCTTAGTCTGTGTGGGCTGCTATGGCAAAATACCATAGACTGAGTGGCTTATAAACAACAGAAACTTATTACTCACAGTTCTGGAGCCTGGGAAGTCCAAGACCAACGTGTCTGCAGATTCCATGTCTGGTGAGGACCCGTTCCTCATTGCCATCTTCTCACTGTAACCTCACATGGCAGGATTTCTCTGGGGCCTCTTATTTATTTTTTGAGACAGAGTCTCACGCTGTCACCCCAGGCTGTAGTACAGTGGCATGATCTCAACTCGCTGCAACCTCTACCTCCTGGGTTCAAGTACGTTTCCTGTCTCAGCCTCCCGAGTAGCTGGGACTACAGGCACATGCCACCCCATCTGGCTATTTTTTGTATTTTTAGTAGAAACAGGGTTTTACCACATTGGTCAGGCTGGTCTTGAACTCCTGACCTCAGATGATCCACCCGCCTCAGCCTCCCAAAGTGCTGGGATTACAGGCGCGAGCCACCGCACCTGGCTGGGACCTCTTTTTAAGGGCACGAATCCCATTCGTGACAGCTCCATCCTCACGACCTGATCACTTCCCAAAGTCCCCACCTCTTCATACCATCATCTTGGGAGTCAGTATTTCAACATAGGAATTTAGCGGAGGCCGGTGTGGTGGCTCATGCCTGTAATCCCAACACTTTGGGAGGAAGAGGCGGGATGATAGCTTGAGCCCAGGAGTTCAAGACCAGCCTGGACAACATAATGAGACCCTGTCTCTATATGTTAAAAAAAGAAAAAAAAAAAGAAAGGCCCGGCGCAGTGGCTCACGCCTGTAATCCCAGCACTTTGGGAGGCCGAGGCAGGCAGATCACGAGGTAAAGAG
Source organism: Hylobates moloch (assembly GCF_009828535.3). Classification (NCBI taxonomy): domain Eukaryota; kingdom Metazoa; phylum Chordata; class Mammalia; order Primates; family Hylobatidae; genus Hylobates; species Hylobates moloch. The sequence continues at coordinate 102,362,503 of NW_026652285.1, forward strand.
TTCGAGACCAGACTGGCCGACATGGTGAAACCCCTTCTCTACTGAAAATACAAAAAATTAGCCGGACATGGTGGTGCACGCCTGTAGTCCCAGCTACTCAGGAGGCTGAGGCAGAAGAATCGCTTGAACCTGGGAGGCAGAGATTGCAGTGAGCCGAGATTGTGCCACTGTACTCTAGCCTGGGTGACAGAGAGTGAGACTCCGTCTCAAAAAACAAAAGAAAGAAAAGAATAAAAAAGGAATTTTAGGGTAACACAAATATTCAGTCTATCACGGCATATTTCCTTCCAGTGGTGCAGTGCTGAGGACGAGGAGCGGGAGAAGCTGGGTGGTCAGGAGCTAGAGAGAGGCCAGTCTCCATGGACTGCCCCCATTTTTGCTGCTTCTTCCATTTCCTGCCCCCGACCTGGAACCCAGCTCTGGGCAAAGGCAATTGGGTATTGCTGTTGTTGCTGGACAGGAATGGGGGCTGAGGAGCTGCTACACTCCCCCGTCTCCGTATTTCACCTGTTGGGAGAATAGGAGGAGGGGCTAGGTCACTAGGTTGGGTGCATTTCAGAGCCCAGAGAGCAGATGCCATTGTTTTGCAAATGAAGCCCAGGGAGGTAGGGGGCTGTCCCAGACCTCCTGCCTTGCTGCAAGTCCTAGAGAGTATTCCAGAACTTCACCTAGGCCTCTAAACTCTCAGCCCTGTGCCCTCACCTGAAGGGCTTTTCCTACATCCTATTTTTTTCTTTTTTTTTTTTTTTTTTTCGAGACAGAGTCTTGCTCTGTCACCCAGGCTGGAGTGCAGTGGCGTGATCTCAGCTCACTGCAACCCCACCTCCCAGGTTCAAGCGATTCTCCTGCCTCAGCCTCCTGAGTAGTTGGGTTTATAGGCACCATTATGCCTTATTTCGTTTTTTTTTTTTTTGAGATGGAGTCTTGCTCTGTCACCAAGCTGGAATGCGGTGGCACGATCTCAGCTCACTGCAACCTCTGCCTCCTGGATTCAAGCGATTCCCCTGCCTCAGCCTCCCGAGTAGCTGGGACTACAGGCACATGCCCACATGCCTAATTTTTTTTTTGTATTTTAGTAGAGATGGGGTTTCACCATGTTGGCCAAGATGATCTCAATCTCCTGAACTTGTGATCCGCCTTGGCCTCCCAAAGTGCTGGGATTACAGGCGTGAGCCACCGGCTAATTTTTGTATTTTTACTAGAGACAGGGTTTCACCATGTTGGCCAGGCTGGTCTTGAACTCCTGACCTCAGATGATCTGCCCGCCTCGGCTTCCCAAAGTGCTGGGATTACAGGTGTGAGCTGACGCGCTCAGCCTTTTTTTTTTTTTTTTTTGAGACAGATTCTCACTCTGGTTGCCCAGGCTGGAGTGCAGTGGCACGATCTCAGCTCACTGCAGCTTTGACCTCCTGGGCTTGGGTGATTCCCCCACCTCAGCCTCCCGAGTAGCTGTGACTACAGGCATGTGCCACCATGCCTCACTAATTTTCTGTATTTTTAGTAGAGACGGGTTTTGCTATGTTGCCCAGGCTGGTCTTGAACTCCTGGACTCAAGCAATCTGCCTGCCTTGGCCTGAGTGCTAGGATTACAGGTATGAGGTCTAATTTGAAACATTCTTCCTCTCTGTTCCTTGGAATCCACACAAAGTCCTGTCTGACCACCTGCAGAGGGTCAGTCTTCAAAGGCCGGTCAAAAATCCTGGGCTGAACATGGAGCCCCAGGCAGGACAGGCGGGAGCCAGGCACCACCATCGGCACAGCAGCCAATGAATGAGGTCTGGAGGCAATTGAGAATGAAGGGCACCTGCAAATGACAGGTGTCTCCCGGTGGCTGGACCCCAGGAAGGGGCTGTCAGGCTCCATCTGTGGAACCTCAGGAGCCTTGCTGGTGGGGTCCCCCCAGGCCCTCCTAGAGCTGCTTGGAGGAAGGGGCTATGGGGGTGGAGGGCTGGTAAAGGTAGGCTGACTTACCCACACAGCAAGCGCTTGGTAGCCCCAAACACCAGGACCCCTCTGCCTTCTGCCAACCCCAACAAGGTGCCCACAAAACTGGGCAGAGTAACATGGTGGGTCACAGCAGAGCACACATCTCTTTGTAGCTAGATTTCAGGATTTTTTTTTTCTTTTTTTTTGAGACCGAGTCTCACTCTATTGCCCAGGCTAGAGTGCAGTGGCATGATCTTGGCTCACTGCAACCTCCACCTCCTGGGTTCAAGCAGTCCTCCTGCCTCAGCCTCCTGAGTAGCTGGGATTATAGGTGCCCACCACCACCCCTGGCTAATTTTTGTATTTTTAGTAGAGACGGGATTTTGCCATGTTGGCCAGGCTGGTCTGAAACTCCTGACCTCCGGTGATCCACACACCTTGGCCTCCCAGAGTGCTGTGATTACAGGCGTGAGCCACCGTGCTCAGCAATTTCAGGCTTTTTATACCACACAGTGAGCCCAGCATGCACAGAGAGGGGCTCAGACAAGCCTGACTTGAATCCTTTATGGCCGGTCACCAGCTGTGTGACCTGGTCCCCAGCTCCTCAACCTCTCTGGGCCATGCTGCCTAACCCACAGGATCCTGCAAAGGCTCAGCGAGCTGATGCACAGGAAGTACCTGGTGCCCTGCCTGGCACACAACCAGGCGCAGTAAGTGGTAGCTGCCATTGTTGCCGCTGGACTTACTAATTACCAAGCCAAGTTCAAGTCTAAAAACAAGAGCCACTAAAGGCCTCCAGAGAAGGCAGCGTGTCCTGCTTTCTCTCCTGGTCAATTCTGATGCCTCAAGACTGGCCCCCAACTTAGAACTGTTTTGTTTGTTTGTTTGTTTGTTTGTTTTGAGACAGAGTCTCGCCCTGTTGCCCAGGCTGGAGCGCAGTGGTGTGATCTCGGCTCACTGCAACCTCCGACTGCTGGGTTCAAGCGATTCTCCTGCCTCAGCCTCCTGAGTAGCTGGGATTACAGGCTCGTACCACCGTGCTCAGCTAAGTTTTGTATTTTTAGTAGAGACAGGGTTTCCCCATGTTGGTCAGGCCAGAACTTAGAACTGTTATAGCACACACTGTCTCAGCTGGAAGGAACCTTGAAGCCCCTCATTGTACAGACAGGGAAACTGAGGCCCAGAGAGTGAGAGCGATTGTCTAAGTCTGCACCAGAGGTTAGTGGGCTTGGAGCCCAGATAGTCACCTGGGCATTATTGGATTCCACGTGTGGCTGACCTTAAGGATGGACTTCATGTCATTGCCAAAGGGCAGCTGGGGGTGGGGGACCGAAGAGGCCATGTCCACCCATTCCGCAGTGTTGCTGTGGCTTTACTTTCAGTTGGGCATGGGGCAGACAGCAGTGACAAGACACACACAGCCCTGCCTTCATGAGGTGGAGCTCCTGGATTGGCCCACATATAACTCATGCATGGGGGCTGAGCCCCTGGGAGAATGGGACCAGGACCTAACTCTTACATCTGTCTGGGGGAGTCCATGTCTCAGACCTGGCTCGGAAAACCAGCAGGTGTCACCCTAACGGGCGGTGCCGGGACAGGCCAGATGGTGGGCAGCTCCCTGGCACCACAGTGTGGAAGAGGTCCAGGGTCTGGCTCCTCCTCCCAGCTCATGGTCTGAGCGTCTCTGAGCTTGACCCTGGGAGAGCCTGCTGCTTGGACGCTCAACTATGAACCTGGTCAAAGCATCCACCCCACACTGGGAGAAGCAAGCCCCGTTCATCTTCTCCCATCTGTAAGATGAGCACATTGGACCTGGTGGTCTTTGAAGTGTACCTCCCAGCTTTGAAGGTTCTTGAATCCTATGATAGATGGTATTTGGGGTGACTGCTCAGCACCCCCTTTCCTAGGGTAGACCTCTGGAGCCATAACGACATGGTCCACCCTCGTTGGCCACGGCTGATTGGAATGTGCCAAACACCTGGCTCATGTGGGCCATTCAGATCCTCCCTCCCAGATTCGGGCGCTGTGACTCAGCCGTCAGTCTGGTGGGCAGGTGAGCTGGGGGTAAGGCGAGATCCAGGTGGGGAGGCTCAGGAAAAGCTGTCTACAGAGACAGAAACTGCCCTGATAGCTGGAGTCCTGGGACTTTTCCTTTAGCCTCTCCCCACCATTCACTCCCCATACTTGCAGACAAAGCACCTAAGTTACTTTGAGGCACCTCTCCGGCCACCCCCCACCCCCCACCCCGCCCCGCCTACTGGAAGCAGCCTTGGCGAAACTGTACAGCAAGCTACCCTGCCTACCTCCTGTCCAGTGTGGTCCTGTGACCCATGCATAGCCTCTCCTGGGACTTATTTATTTATTTATTTGTTTTCGAGATGGAGTCTCGCTCTGTTGCCCAGGCTGGAGTGCAGTGGTGGGATCTTGGCTCACTGCAACCTCTGCCTCCTGGGTTCAAGCTATTCTCGTGCTTCAGCCTCCCGAGTAGCTGGGATTACAGGCGCCTGCCACCACGGCCAGCTAATTTTTGTATTTTCAGTAGAGATGGGATTTCGCCATGTTGGCCAGGCTGGTCTCAAACTCCCGACCTCAAGTGATCCACCCGCCTCGGCCTCCCAAAGTGTTTTGATTACAGGTGTGAGCCACCATGCCCAGTCTCCTAGGACTGAATTTTGAGCAAACGGCTACACAGAGGGAGGAGAATGGCCAGGGCCAATGGCTGTGTCCTGAACTGACAGGCTGGCTCTCCTGCCCTTCTACTAAGTTCCCCTTTTTGCTTCACTGGCTTGGGAGCTTCTAGCCTTGCAAACAAAGATTCTCTGGCCTTCCCTCAGACACATGAAAACCGTGAGTGAGACAATGACAGGCACTGGGGAACACAGCCGGCTCCCCTGGCACCTGGGAGAGTCTGTACAGCTCAGCCCACCATTGTCCCATGCTGGGATACCAGGAGGCCATGGCCAGCTGCCCGGAGTGAGAAGAGCGTCACTTGGGCCCTCACCGAAGCCTCGATACTCACTGGGGAAGGTGAAGTTCATAAAGGGCATGTCTTCCCCAGGAAGCAAGAGGTTTCGAGGACCAGAACACACTGTCTGATGGCTCCCTGGAAAGAGAGCAAAGAGGTCCCTTCTCACACCCAGGGCACCTAAGAAGACTGAGGAGGGGCCGGGCACGGTGGCTCACGCCTGTAATCCCAACACGTTGGGAGGCTGAGGTGGGCAAATCACCTGAGGTCAGGAGTTCAAGACCAGCCTGGCCAACACGGCAAAACCCTGTCTCTATTAAAAATACAAAAATTAGCCGGGCATGGTGGTGCACCTCTGTAATCCCAGCTACTCCAGACGGGCCATGCCGGGAGCGGAGGGCTGAGGGCTGTGGTCAGCCCGCTCCAGCAGGAGGACATAAGCCAGGCCTGTCCAGAGGGCTTCTGCATCCTCTTCTGGAATAAGGACCAGGGAGGTACCTGTTTCATGCCCAGGAAGTCATGATAGCACCTATCAGCGTTAAATGCCATCTGGTCTTTGCAAGGAGCCCCGTCCCCTGGTTCACTGACTTGGGGGTGCCCCCAGGTCAGGGTTTCCTCAGTGTGGGGTGGGCATCCCTGGTGGCCTAGGAGACAGTGATGTCAGGGATCACACAGCCTCGTACCACACAAGTTTGTGCTGCTGTACTCCAGCCTGGTGACAGAATGAGACACTGTCTAAAAAAAAAAAAAGAAAACTGAGGAGGGAGGCCTTTGTCCCTGTCCAGATGGGCTTTGCATCTGTCTCTCAACAAGCAGGCTGTGTGTCCACTCACAAATGCACTCGGCTCGGCGGCTCCACGTAATGACTGCTTTTCCCATGCAGGAGAGGCCAGCTTCAAGGTTCACAAACAGCCTGTGAGGCAGCAGGCACCCAGGGCACCTCCATCCCCACTTACCACAGAGGAAACCGAGGCTCAGAGGCCACACGCCCAGCCCCGGCCCCACAGCCAGGACTAGCACTCAGACTGCTGGTGTGGGGGCCTTTCCACGGGAAGTTTAGTGACATGATTTCTTTTTTTTCTTTGTCAATAATAAGTATTATAATAATATTGCTAAAACAAATATATTATTGTTTGTCAGTAATAATAGCCAGGTTTCACTGAATAGTGCTAAGCATTCTGCACACATCACTTAATTCTCATAACAACCCTTGGCAGGGTGGGTGGTATTTTTATTATCTCTACTTTCCAGATGAGAAAACTGAGGCTTAAGGAGTTTAAGCGGCTTACCTAAGGCCACACAACAAATAAGTGCAGTCCGGCTCCAGGGCCTGTGCTAACTAACCAGTGTTCCACCCTGTTTTTCTCTTGCACAACGAAAAAGCAAGGACTGGCCAGGGGGCCCAGTAAGACTGTGACCACCATGGGGAACAGCTCTGATGTGCAGGGATGCCCACCTCCTGGTCCTGTCTGAACACAGCCTTGCAAATTGCCATTTGCCCTGAGTGGGGAATGATGTACTCCAGGTGAAGTCAGCCTGCCACCTGGCAGGCGAGGTGGGTGGGAGAGACTATAGAATTATTCCTAAGGGAGCACAGAGACACCTGTGCCCCAGCTGACTCCTCCTCCCCAGTGACTATGATTGACAGCGTAAGGGATCACGCCACTCCCTCCAGCTGATTCTGTCTTGCCTCCCATTCCTCCCAACATAATGGTCCAGCAGCCACTACCCATGGGCTGGAGTTGGCAGCCTGCTGAAGAGGATGGTGGGGACAAGCGAGAACCAGCTCAGCTGGAGCCGGTGCGTGGTTACTGAGCTCCTGCTGTGGGCTGGCCACCTGCTGATGTGACGTCAGAAGCTGAAGGAGCTGGTTGCTGGGTGGGCTCTCTCCAGCACTGTCCATCCTGTGAATTTCAGCACTGTATTAGTCTGTTCTCATGCTGCTGATAAAGACATACCTGAGACTGGGTCATTTATAAAGGTAAGAGGTATAATGGACTCACAGTTTCATGTGGCTGGGGAGGCCTCACAATCATGGTAGACGGCAAAAGGCACGTTTTACATGGCGTCAGGGAAGAGAGAATGAGCTGAGTGAAAAGGGAAACCCTTTATAAAAACATCAGATCTCATGAGACTTACCACCACGAGAACAGAATTGGGGGAACCACCTCCATGATTCAATTCTCTCCCACCAGGTCCCGCCCCCAACACATGGGAATTATGGGAACTACAGTTCAAGGTGAGATTTGGGTGGGGACACAGCTAAACCATATCAGGTACATTCCACAGCACCTACTCGGGAGGCTGAATGCTTCACTCCCTTCACCTGAGCCTCCCGCCAGGGCTTCATGTCACTCTACTCACCTGTAGGAAATGCTCTCTTCACTCCCCAATGTCTTCTCCCAGGGGAGCAGGGACTCATGTAACAATGGGCTCCTCGTGGTTCTTCTTATTTTTTTAGAGTTGGGATCTCTCTATGTCACCCAGGCTGGAGTGCAGTGGTGTGATCACGGCTCACAGCAGTCTCCTTGAACTCCCAAGTTCAAGAAGTCCTCCTGCCGCAGCCTCCTGAATAGCTGGGACTACAGGCACGCCACCAAACCAGGCTAATTTTTAAAAACTATTGAGAGATGGGGTCTTGTGCTGTGGCCCAGGCTGGAGGGCAGTGGTGCAATCATGGCTTATTCTTCAGCCTCAAACTTCTGGCCTCAAGCGATCCTCCCGACTCAGCCTCCTGAGTCACTGGGATGATAGGCGTGAGCCACTGAGCCTGGCTCTCCTCATGGTTATTTATTCCATAGGACGTTGGTTCTTCAGTATGCTAAAAGGTGTTTTAAAAGAATGTCCTACCCAAGTAAGTGTGGAAAATACTTCATTAAATAACACAGATTTCTTTCCTGCAGGACTTCTCAGAGCATTTACTATGCTAATGTGCATTGTGACTGGTCAACAGGGGGCTTATAGTATGGGATGCTCCCTAAAAACATTTGACAAGGGAACTTGTTTCCACACAGGACATGTATACCACAGAAACTGGGTTTTCTTCAGAAGATACTGGATTATATACTTTTGACAATCTTTCTTTTAAATTTGGAGAACAAAATATGATCTAAAACTACTTAATTATTAATAAAATACAGTGTTGGCCAGGTGCAGTGGCTCATGCTTGTAATCCCAGCACTTTGGGAGGCTGAGTTGGGTGGATTCCTTGAGTCTAGGTCAAGACGAGCCTGGGCAACATAGTGAGACCCTGACTCTTAAAAAACAAAATAAGCTGGGCGCGGTGGCTCACGCCTGTAATCCCAGCACTTTGGGAGGCCGAGACAGGCGGATCACGAGGTCAGGAGATCGAGACCGTCCTGGCTAACACAGTGAAACCCCGTTTCTACTAAAAATACAAAAAATTAGCCGGGCATGTTGGCAGGCGCCTGTAGTCCCAGCTACTCGGGAGGCTGAGGCAGGAGAATGGCGTGAACCCAGGAGGTGGAGCTTGCAGTGAGCTGAGATCACGCCACTGCACTCCAACCTGGGGGACACAGCGAGACTCCGTCTCAAAAAAACAAAAACAAAAACAAAATAAAGGCCGGGCACGGTGGCTCACACCTGTAATCCCAGCACTTTGGGAGGCTGCGGCGGGTGGATCACGTGGTGGCGGGCACCTATAGTCCCAGCCACTGGAGAGGCTGAGGCAGGAGAATGGCCAGAACCCAGGAGGCGGAGCTTGCAGTGAGCCGAGATCACGCCACTGAACTCCAGCCTTGGTGACAGAGCAAGACTATCTCAAAAAAAAAAAAAAAGAAAGAAAGAAATATGATGTGACAAACACGGTGGCAGGTGCCTGTAAATCCCATCTACTCGGGAGGCTGAGACAGGAAGACTGCTGGAGCCTAGGAGTTTGAGACCATCCTGGGCAACATAGTGAGACCCCGCCTCAATTTAAAAAAAAGACAAAGAGGCCGGGTGAGGTGGCTCATGCCTGTAATCCCAGCACTTTGGGAGGCCGAGGTGGGTGGATTGCTTGAGCCTAGGAGTTTGAGATCAGCCTGGATAAGATGGCGAAACCCCATCTCTACTAAAAATACAAAAAACTAGCCGGGCACGGTAGCGTGTGTCTGTAGTCTGAGTTACTCAGGAGGCTGAAGTGAGAGGATCACTTGAGCCTGGGAAGTCAAGGCTGCAGTGAGCTGTGATTATATTGCGCTATAGCCTGGGAAACAAGAGTGAAATCATGTCTCAAAAAAAAAAAGAAAGAAAGAAACAGAGAAAGTAAATATAATCTAAGCACATCTGAAGTTTTTTTTATTTTTTGAGACAGGGCCTCACTCTGTCACCCAGGCAGGAGTGCAGTGGTGCGATTCGGCTCACTGCAACCTCCATCTCCCGGGTTCAAGCGATTCTCATGCCTCAGCCTCCCGAGTAGCTGGGACTACAGGTGCCTGGCATCACGCCCAGCTAATTTTTGTATTTTTGGTAGAGACAGGGTTTCACCATGTTGCCCAAGCTAGTCTCAAACTCCTGAGCTCAAGTGATCCGCCTGCCACAGCCTCCCAAAGTGCTGGGATTACAGGCATGAGCCACCGCGCCTGGCCATTTTTTTTGTTTTTTGAGACGGAGCTTCACTCTTTTGGCCCAGGCTCAAGTGAAATGGCGTGATCTTGGCTCACTGCAACCTCTGCCTCCCAGGTTTAAGCGATTCTCCTGCTTCAGCCTCTCGAGTAGCTGGGATTACAGGTGCGCACCACCACACCCGGCTAATTTTGTATTTTTAGTAGAGAAGAGATTTCACCATGTTACCCAGGCTGGTCTCAAACCCCTGACCTCAGGTGATCCGCCTGCCTCAGCCTCCCGAAGTACTGGGATTACAGGTGTGAGCCACCTCGCTTGGCTGTTGTTTTGTTTTTTGAGATGGAGCTTTGCTCTTTTGGCCCAGGATCGAGTGAAATGGCACAATCTTGGCTCACTGCAACCTCCGCCTCCCGGGTTTAAGCAATTCTCCTGCCTCAGCCTCCCGAGTAGCTGGGATTACAGGCGTGCCACACACCCAGCTAATTTTGTATTTTTAGTAGAGAAGGGATTTCACCACGTTGGCCAGGCTGGTCTCAAACTCCTGACCTCAGGTGATCCACCCACCTTGGCCTCCCCAAGTGTTGGGATTACAGGCGTGAGCCACTGCACCCGGTATTTTTCTTTCCTTTTTTCTTTTTCTTTTTTTTTTTTTTTTTTGAGATGGAGTCTCGCTCTGTAGCCCAGGTTGGAGTGCAGTGGCACCATCTCGGCTCACTGCAGCCTCTGCTTCCCAGGCTTAAGCGATTCTTCTGCCTCAGCCTCCTGAGTAGCTGGGATTACAAGCATGCACCACCACGCCTGGCTAATTTTTATATTTTTAGTAGAGACAGGGTTTCACCCTGTTGGTCAGGCTGGTCTCGAACTCCTGACCTCGTGATCCGCCCACCTCGGCCTCCCAAAGTGCTGGGATTACAGGTGTGAGCCACTGCGCCCGGCCGTTTTCTTTTTTTTGAGACAGGGTTTCACTGTGTCACCCAGACTGGAGTGCAGTGGCGAGATCTCAAGCCATTCTCCTGCCTCAGCCTCCCAAGTACCTGGGATTACAGGCACGTGCCACTACCACCTGGCTAATTTTTGTATTTTTAGTAGAGATGGGGTTTCTCCATGTTGGCCAGGCTGGTCTTGAACTCCTGACCTCAGGTCGATCCACCCACCTTGGCCTTCCAAAGTGCACATCTGAAATTTTAAACTTCCTAGTTGGCACATTAGCAAAAAATTTTAAAAGGTGAAATTAATTTTAATACTATATATTTAGCCCATTACATCTGAAACATTTATCAATTCAATATATAATGAAAATAAGGATATATTAATTAGGTGGTTTTTATTCTTTTCCTTGTACACGAACCTTTGGAATTGGTGTGTATTTTGTGCTCACTGTGCATCTCAATTTGGACTGGCCACATTTCAGGTGCTCAGTGGTCACATGTGGCTGGGGGGCCTCCCTGTTGGACATCACAGGTCTAGGCGTTTGCTACAATAGGGGAGTAGACGTCTGTGAGGGTTTGGATGTCATGGTTTGGTTCCTTAGAGGAACGGAGATGAGGTGGGCAGGGCCTCATAAGCCTTGTAGAGGCTTTCCCCTGAGAGCAAAGAGAAGCTTCGCTTGGGGGATGGATGGGAAGATTAGCACTAGAAAGTCTTACTCTGGCTGTGGTATGGGGATTTGAGAAGGAGCAAGAAAGATGCTGCAGAAATCGCTTCGATGGGTTCCGGTGTGGTGGAGTGAGGAAAATGTCCACCCACCTGAGGCAGAGTTGCAGTGCCGAGTCAGCCATGATCCAGCCTGGGTTTTTTTTTTAGATGGAGTTTCTACCTTGTTGCCCAGGCTGGAGTGCAATGGTGCGATGTTGGCTCGGCGTGATCTCGGCTCACGGCAACCTCCGCCTCCCGGGTTCAAGCGATTCTCCCGCCTCAGCCTCCCGAGTAGCTGGGATTATAGGCATGCGCCACCACGCCCGGCTAATTTTGTATTTTTAGTAGAGACGGGGTTTCTCCATGTTGGTCAGGCTGGTCTCAAACTCCTGACCTCAGGGGATCCGCCTGCCTCGGCCTCCCAAAGTGCTGGGATTACAGGTGTGAGCCAATGCGCCCGGCAGAGGGCTCTTTAAGAATTGAAACCAACGGACAGGGTGTGGTTGATTGCCTATAGAGGATGGGATTCTGCAGAGCAGGAAGGGCCGGGAATGTTTCAGACTCTGGCTGGAGCCTTTGGTTGTCAGCGGACCATTTGTAAAGGAAGAAGGATTCTTTTTGTGGGGAGGGGACTGCAGTGAGTTATGTTTAGGGCCTGTTGAGTTCGAGATGCTTATGTGACATGAGAATGGATACTCCCGGTAATGCCCCTACCTACAGGTCCACAGACTAAGCCCTTGGAAGGGGGACCGGCCAGGGCTGTTCATCTGGCAGAGGAGGAAACCGGAGCTCAAGGATGCAGCAACTGAGTGGAGCATTCGATCCAGAGTTTGCCCAACCTGTGTTTAATTTTTTCCCCATGGACTTCCTGGAAGAGCAACCGAGCAAGCTTCCCTAACCCTACACCTAAGCCTGACCCTAACCCTAACCCTGAGCCCAAGCCAAAACCTAACCCTAAGCCTACGCCAAACCGTAACCCTAACCCTAACCCTCACCCTCACCCTCACCCTCACCCTCAGAAGAGTGAGCTTATGAAACCGTAGCAGGGACCCTTTTTGCTGAAAGGCAAGGGGGAGGGCTAGAGGCTGGGTTAAAATGCAGATTGCCAAGCTATACTCCAACCTCAGTCACATTCATCGTGTGTAGAGTGGAAGCTGGGGATCTGGGTCATGGACAGGCCCCTTGGGAGAGTCTCGGTGATTCTAGAAGGCCTCTACTTTGGGGTATCTGTGGATGAGTGAAAAAATTTGACAAAATACTTTTCTTATTCAAAAGCAATGTGTGAGCTGGATGTGATGGCACACGCCTATAATCCCATCATTTTGGGAGGACAAGGTGGAGGGATTGCTTGAGCCCAGGAGTTCAAGACCGGCCTGGGTAACATAGTGAGACCCCATCTATACAAAAAATTTTAAAAATTAGCTGGGTGTGGTGGTGTGTGCCTGTAGTCCTGCTGCTAGGGAAGCTGAGGCAGGAAGATCACCTGAGCCTGGGAGGTCAAGGCTGCTGTGAGCCATGATTGTGCCACTGCACTCCAGCCTCGGTGACAGAGTAAGACCCTGTCTCAAAAACAAACAAACAAAAACCACAAAAGAAAAACACAGAAGCAATGTGTTTAATTGTAGAAAACAATCTGTATAAAATACAGATGAGCCTGGGCGCGGTGGCTCACGCCTGTAATCCCAGCACTTTGAGAGGCCAAGGTGGGTGGATGACCTGAGGTCAGGAGTTTGAGACCAGCCTGGCCAACTTGGTGAAATCCCGTCTCTACTAAAAATATAAAAAAACTAGTCGGGCGTGGTGGCGCATGCCTGTAATCCCAGCTACTTGGGAGGTTGAGGCAGGAGAATCACTTGAACCCTGGAGGTGGAGGTTGCAGTGAGATGAGATCTCACCATTGCACTCCAGCCTGGGCAACAGATCGAGACTCCATCTCAAAGAAAAAATAAATAAAATAAAATAAAATAAAATACAGATGAGATTCTGAAATTAGTGGTGACGGTTACACAACATAGCAAATATACTAAAAAGGCTGAATGTGTGCTAATTTAAAATGATGAAATTTATGTGAATTATATCACAAGGAAAAATGCAGATGAGAGAAAAAATAAAAGTGACTTGTAATCTACCTATACTGACAACTGATAGGATTCCCGGGAAGCCTGTCCTTCAGACAGCTTCCTACACGGGTGCAGAGATTTATTTTCTTTTATTTATTTATTTATTTTGATACAGAGTCTCACTCTGTTGCCCCGGCTGGAGTGCAGTGGTGCAATCTTGGCTTACTGCAACCTCTGCCTTCCGGCTTCAAGCAATTCTCGTGTCTCAGCCTCCCAAGTAGCTGGGACTACAGGCAGTGCACTATCACGCCCAGCTAATTTTTGTATTTTTAGTAGAGACAGGGTTTCACCATGTTGACCAGGCTGGTCTCGAACTCCTGACCTCAGGTGATCTGCCCACCTCAGCCTCTCAAAGTGCTGGGATTACAGGCGTGAGTCACCGTGCCCGGCCTGGTTTTGTTTTTTTTGAACATAGACCTCAACATCCTCATTGTGTGTTTCACAGACATCTCAGATCCATTGCTGAGATCATCACCCCCTCTCTGAATGTGGTCTTCCTCTGGTGACCCCATTTTGAGAAACGCATCCATCCCTCAGGTGCTCCTGGACACCACCAGGGGGCCACCCTGACGCCTCTCTCTCCTGTGGGGCTGCTCTCCCCAACCCAGAGATCCACGGTCATGCCTTCCTCTCTTGTCCCTCCAACCCACATCTAATCAATGGCCACTCAATTTCCCAAGTCCTCAATGGCATCTCTGCCTTCACCCTGCCTGCTCCAATCTGCACAGCAGCCAGAAGTATCCCTTAACCTGTGAATTGGCCATGACACCCCAACTTGAAGGTGGGCTGCACGTTTTTCATTTGTTTGGTTGGTTGTTTGTTTTTTTTTTTTTGAAAAGGAGTTTCACCCTTCTTGCCCAGGCTGGAGTGCAGTGGCGCGATCTTGGCTCACTGCAACCTCTATCTCCCAGGTTCAAGCACTTCTCCTGCCTTAGCCTCCCCGTAGCTGGAATTACAGGCACGCGCCACCATGCCTGGCTAATTTTTGTATTTTTAGTAAAGATGGGGTTTCAGGCCAGGCGTGGTGGCTCAAGCCTGTAATCCCAGCACTTTGGGAGGCTGAGGCGGGCGGATCACGAGGTCAGGAGATCGAGACCATCCTGGCTAACACAGTGAAACCCCATCTCTACTAAAAATACAAAAAATTAGCTGGACGTGTTGGCGGGCGCCTGTAGTCCCAGCTACTCGGGAGGCTGAGGCAGGAGAATGGCATGAACCCGGGAGGCGGAGCTTGCAGTGAGCCGAGATCGCGCCATTGCACTCCCCCCTGGGAGATAGAGCAAGACTCCGTCTCAAAAAAAAAAAAAAAAAAAAAAAAAGATGGGGTTTCACCATATTGGCCAGGCTGGTCTCAAACTCCTGACCTCAGGTGATCTGCCAGCCTTGGCCTCCCAAAGTGCTGGGATTACAGGTGTGAGCCACTGCGCCCAGCCTGGCTGCACGTTTTTTTCACTTAAACATCAAAGTCCTGTAGCGGAAAGACCTGGAACCTCTGCTTCTTGGATTGCGACCAGGGCATCGGAGAGCAGATCTGAGTCCTTCATGTGGTGGCTCAGGCTCAGCATTTTCAGCTGATGTGGGCAGGGACCTTTTCAGCTAAAAACCAGGTCAGGAAGAGGGATGGCTGGTCCCAAGGCCCAGCACTTTCCCACATGCTGTCCCCACACCACGGGGGTCCGAAACATTCCCCCCACCCTTCCCCGAGCAGTTCCCATGCTTCTCCCTCCTTCCTAAAACACGTTCTTCCCTGGCTTCCAGGACATCCCCGGTGGTCTTCCTACCTCCCCACCAGCACCCCTGCTGTCTCCCTGACCTGACCTTCTCAGCCTATACTCCCTCCCTCGGTGACCTCATCCTGTCTCAAGACTTTAAAGGGCATCTCTGCCAGGATGGCTCCCAGTGCATACCTGCAGCCTGGACCTGTCGCTGAACTCCAGGCGCCTGTGCCACCTGCTTTCTCCCGTCACCACTTGGACATCTAGTAAGCATTTCACACTTCATCTGTCTGCAGTAAGATTCCAGCTCTTCCTGTCCAAACCTGTCCACTCCCCATCTTAGCAAACAGAAACCCCACTCTTCCATATGCTCAGCTCAGAAACCCTGGCCTTATCCTTGAGTCCTCTCTCTCTGTCTCATACCTTCCAGCCCCCAAATGTCTCTCCTGCTTCTAAGCATACTCCATCCACTCCTGCTTTCCCCTAAAGCCCCTGCCCAGGCTGAGCCCCAGGCCCCAGAAAGTTTTCAGATGGGGATGGCCTTGCTGGCCTGGAGGAGCTCATTCTGCAGAGGAGGTAGGATGCGCCCCAGCTGGAGGGATCTGGTGTAAACTTGGGAGCAGAATGTCTCCCAACCTTGAGGACCAACTCAGAGGAGACAGCAGTGAGGGAATCCTGCTCTCACTACCCTCAAAATGTCACCGAGTGTAGCCAGTTCTGTGTCCTCCACGGCCACACTACACGTGGCCATCACCACCTCCTGGCTGATGATACAGTGACCTCTGGCAGGTCCCCATTCCTACCCGTCTGTGCCCGGAGTCAGTTCTCCCTGCAGCAGCAGCCGAGGGGGCCGGCTAAGCACATCAGATCCCTTGAGTCGGGAGTCTGACCTTGCCTCCCCACTCTGCGCCTTGCCCTTTAAAGCCCACCTTACTGTATTCCTGCAAGGCCACACACGAGGCTGCACGTGGGCCAGCTGGGCTCCACCTGGGCTCTGCCACAGGGCCTGGGAGATGCTCCCCCTCTGCTCTCAGTCAGGCTCCTTCTCCAACCAAAACCACACACCTCCAGCCCTCAGCCCTTCCCATTTTCTTTCCTGCCTCATTTGTCTTCTGTCACCTGTGAGATACATTCTACTCATGCAGTGTATTTATGGTTTCTTCTTTTCTTTTCCCTTCCTTCCTTCCCTCCCTCCCCTTCCTTCCTTCCTTCCTTCCTTCCTTCCTTCCTTCTTTCCTTCCTCTTTCTTTCTTTTCTTTTTCTTTTCTTTTCTTTTATTTCTTTTCTTTTCTTTTCTTTTCTTTTCTTTTCTTTTCTTTCTGACAAAGCCTTGCTCTGTCACTCAGGCTGGAATGCAGTGGTGTGATCTCAGCTCACCACAACCTCTGCCTCCCAGGTTCAAGTGATTCTCCTGCCTCAGCCTCCCAAGTAGCTGGGACTACAGGCGCGCACCACCATGCCCGGCTAAGGGGTTTCACTATGTTGGCCAGGCTGGTCTTGAATCCTGACCTCGTGATCCGCCCGCCTTGGCCTCCCAAAGTGCTGGGATTACAGGCATGAGCCACTGCGCCCCCGTGTTTCTGGTTTCTATGCTGCACTTATGCATGTTGCTTATTGTTTATAGCACTCTCCCCTCACTAAAGTGTAAGGTCCCTGATGGCAGGGATCTGGTCTATGTCCCCAGGGCACATAGTAGGTGTTTAGAAAAATGTCCCGAATGATGGGATGAGTCTGTGGAGTCCCTGAGTTCCTTGGCAGGTGTTCCCATGTATGTTCCCCCACCCTCTCCATTCCTTGCATGGTGTTTGTTGCCAGTGTGATTTTGTGATCGCTGTGCAGCAGGTCGGGTCAGATCCATGAGCTCCCATGTCGGTCTCAGTGCCCAGCACGGCACCTGGCGCAGGGGCAGTGAGCAAGAAATACTCACAGGATGAGTACCCGGGTTTCTTTTGTGTGTGTGTGTGTGTGTGTGCATGAGTGTGTGTGTGTGAATGCGTGTGTGTGTGAGTGTGTGTGTGTTGAGACAGGGTCTCATCACCTAGGCTGGAGTGCAGTGGTGCAAACAGGGCTTACTTCAGCCTCCACCTCCTAGGCTCAAGCAATCCTCCTGCCTCAGCCTCCCGAGTAGCTGAGACTACAGGCATGTGCCAGCATGCCCAGTTAATTTTTTTTTGTATTTTTTGTAGGAACGGGGCTTCACCATGTTGCCCAGGCTGGTCTTGAACTCCTGAGCTCGAGCCATCCACCTGCCTTGTCCCCCTAAAGTGCTGTGATTATAGGCATGAGCCACCATGCCTGGCCTGCCGTCCCTCCCTCCCTCCCTGCCTTCCTTCCTTCCTTTCTCTTTCTTTTTTTCTCTTCTCTTTTCGTGTGTGTGTGTGTGTGTGTGTGTGTGTGAGAGAGAGAGAGACAGAGAGAGTCAGGGTCTCTCTCTGTCACCCAGGCTGGAATGCAGTGGCACGATGACGGCTTAATGCAGCCTCACCCTGCTGGGTTCAAGTGATCCTTCCACTTCAGCCACCCGAGTAACAGGGAGTTAGGCATGTGTCACCAAGCCCAGTTAACTTTTAAAAATTTTTGTAGAGATGAGGTCTCCCCTGCCAGGCTGGTCTTGAACTTCTAAGCTCAAGTAATCCTTCCACCTCAGCCTCTCAAAGTGCCGGGATTAACCAGCATGAGCCACTGCACCCAGCCTGAGCACCTGGGTTTCTAAAGGGCTTTAACTACTACCGCTGTCATCCAGCCAGGCCCTGGTTCCCGTGCGGGCTCTCCCTCCTCCCAGGCAGGATGCTCAGCACAGTCTGGTCAACTCTTAGCCCCCCACTGTGGGGCCCTCACTGCTGTCCACTCTGAGTTGGTCCTCAAGGTTGGGACATTCTGCTCCCAAGTCTATACCAGATCCCTCCAACTGGGCCCACCTCCTCTGCAGAATGAGCTCCCCAAGCCAGCAAGTCCATCCCCATCTGAAGACTTCCTGGGGCCTGGGGCTCAGCCTGGGCAGGGGCTTCAGGGGAAAGCAGGAGTGGATGGAGTATGCTTAGAGGCAGGAGAGATATTTGGGAGCTGGAAGGCACTCGGCCCTGCTCAGGGTTCCTCTGAGCTTTCTGGACCCTCCGAGGTTAGAACACTGTGGAAAGAAGGGAGAAAGAGACCCCACTCCTGCCTCATCCCTGCTAGCTCCGGGGAGGGCTGCCTCATCCTCCCCGCTCTCTCCCCTACCCCAAGGCCCCAGCACTGGGTGTCATTCTTTCCTCCGTCCTTCGCTCATTCACAGAGATTTGCTGGGTAACTAAGACACCTCAGGCGGCCTTCTAGGTTATGGAGATGCCTCTGCCCTCTGGGAGGGTGTTCTCCCATGGAAGAGACAAACGATGCAGAAAACATAGGTGACGTTTGTGATGGATGTGCAGGAGAGAAACTAAAGCTGGAAAGGATAGGAGAGGTCTCAAGATGTGATGATATGTTGGATGAGGTGGGCCGGGAAGGCCATGCTGGACCTACCCCCTGGACCACACCCCCCCACGCCAATCCACTGGCCTCTGTCCATTCAGGTGGAGCCTGTCACCCCAGCCTCGGCTCAGAGAAACAGCTCTGAGCAGCTCTGACCCGTCACTCTCTGCTGAAGTCCTTTCATGGGCGCTGGTGGGCAGGGGCCCAGCTCCTCGGCGAGGGGCCTCTCTTGGCCTGCCCCGTGGGCCCTGCCCTTCTCCCAGGTCCCCTGTGCCTGCAGCCGTGCGCAAGCCCGCAAGCCGGGGAGCTCTCCCTCGGCCGTGCAGGCCTCCCCGCCTCTCCAGGTTGCCTGGGCCAGAACGCTTCTCCATCCACCTCCCTTCCCGGGTTTGGAGGTCACCTGCCCCCGGGCCGAGAGTAGGTGCCCCCACCGCTATCTGCGGCATCCCGCACAGCCCTGCCCGCCCTGCGAGGGCTGGAGCGCTCCTGCCCCGTGGGCCGCCGTGTCCCCGGCACCCCATGAATCCGTGTCGAATGAATGAGTGTCTCCGGGCCGGGACTTGGCCTCATTCACATCCGATCTTCCGGGCCCTCCCCGCCGCGGCGGGGACCGGAGCGCCAGAGCTGGATTCGGGGAGGGGGTGGCGGGGGTGGCTGCCCCGCCCTGGGGCCGCGTTGAGCCGAGGGGACGCCCCTCCGGCGGGCTGGCGGGGCCGGGGTCCCGCTGGCGGAGGCCGCGGCCAGGCGGGTGCGGGGCGGGGGGTGGCGCCGGGCGCTGAGTGGCGGCTCCGGGTCCACCCCTGGCGCGCGGGTGCGGGCGGGAGGCGGGAGGCGGGAGGCGGGGAGCGCAGGGGCGGCGGCAGGCGGGAGGCAGCAGCGAGCATGTGCCGCGGAGCCCAGTAACCAGGGACGACCGCGGCCACACCGCGCCGGCGCCGGCGCCCAGCCCAGGCAGCCCCGCGCCGCGGCGCCCGGACCGCCCGGGCCTGCCCAGCGGCCGCCCCA
>NW_026652285.1:102386852-102521480 GCF_009828535.3 Hylobates moloch
CTCACTGCAACCTCCACCTCCCGGGTTCAAGCAAATCTCCTGTCTCAGCCTCCTGAGTAGTTGGGGATTGCAGGCACCCGCCACCACTCCCAGCTAATTTTTGTATTTTTAGTAGAGATGGGGTTTCACCATATTGGTGAGGCTGGTCTCGAACTCCTGACCTCAGGTGATTCACCCACCTTGGCTTCCCAAAGTGCTGGGATTACAGGCGTGAGCCACTGTCCCTGGCCTCATAGTTTTCATTACCTTGTAAATTTGGGATTATCTATCTTTTATTTTCTGACTTAAAAAAACCTGACCGTTCTGAAAGTTTGCCTGTATCATGAACTGTGCTTTTAGAGCATGATTTTTTTTCATGGTGCATCGTATGAACAGAACATATTTTATTTAATCCCCTGTCATTGGACAGTTAGGTTCCTCCTCCCATATTAAAAATACTGTGATGAACATCTTTGTACCAAATCTTTGCATGAATGTCTTTGCACTAAATCTTTGCCCTTATCTTTTCTTGAAGATAAGAACCCAGAACAGGGTTATGGAGTTAAAAGGCTGGGGATGTTTTGAAAGGCTTTTGATTAAAAATTGCTGAATTGCTCTCCAGAAAGGCTGTTCCAATTTACAGTTTCAGCAAAAGTAGATGAGAGAGTACCTATTTCTCTGCATTCTTGCCAGCACTGGGTATTACTGTTTTCCTTAATTCTTGCCAATTTTATGGGGAGGAAAAGAGGTGGCTCACTGTCTCAATGTTTATTTCTTTGATTACTATGAAATAGAATCCTAGAATTTTTCAGCTGGAGGAGACTCTTGGGGCCAAGTAGTTCAATGCCCTCATTTTACAAGTAGGCAAATTAAGTGCCAGAAAGGTGAAGCATCTTCCCCAAGGTCACACAGCAAATATGTGGCAGGAACCGCTTTGTTCCTGTCAGAGCACCTCCCACTGTGCCAAGGTGGGTTGGCTGTTGGGGTTCAGATAGGGATGTCTGGCCTTCTTTTTATCTATCTGTCTGTCTGTCTGTCTGTCTGTCTATCTATCTATTTATTGAGATGGAATCTCATTTCTGTCACCCAGGCTGGAGTGCAGTGGCGCGATCTTGGCTCACTGTAACTGCCACCTCCCAGGTTCAAGCTATTCTCCTGCCTCAGCCTCCTGAGTAGCTGGGATTAGAACGTGCATCACCACAGCTGGCTAATTTTTGTATTTTTAGTGGAGACGGGGTTTTGCCATTTTGGCCAGGTTGGTCTCAAACTCCTAGCCTCAAGTGATCCACCCACCTTGGCCTCCCAAAGTGCTGGGATTACAGGCGTGAGCCACCACGCCTGGTCTAGGGATGTCTTGACTTCTTCACTGAAGTCTTTCTGCTGGGGTTCATCTTGCCCCAAATATCTCTAGCACTCTGGTAAGAAAAAAAGCCAATATAAATTAAAAAGCACGTTATCATTATGGTCATAACAAGATGAATCAATTTTCACATTCTGTGTGTGATCTATTTTGCAGGGCAGAGAGTGTCAGAGATTACCTTGCAGCGTTTCTAGGTAACTTGAGATTGGGGTCATATTCTGACTGAGGGCAGAACAGCAGGTGCTGAGGGCTTGAAGGTCAGTTCTGCTGTTTCCTGGCTGGGCGATCCAGGCCAGCTCCTTACGTCTCTGAGCTCTGAGGTCCCTTGCTCATGAGACAGGGATGTTTGCACAGGGATCTGCACATAGTAAGTGCTCAGTAAATGCTCTCCCAGGAAGGAGGCTGCTGGACCAGCCATATCAGGAACGGCCGTTCTTGGCCACTTCCTTGGGCACTCACAGAGTGAGCTGTCACAGGCTCTCGGCTGAATTGGGAGTGAGTAGCAAATGTGGAGGGCCTGTGGGGTGGCCCGGCTGGGTTGGTGGCCGGATTGTTCTGTATCCGGCTCCTGGCTTGGTGAGTTGGGGAGGGAGAAGCGGTTGTGGCAGGCTGGCTTTTAGGCTCCTGTGTGCCCAGGGGCTCAGAGGATAGACAGCGGCATGCCTGGGCTTCAGTCCCAGGACCATCATGGCCTGGACAGTGGCTTTGGAGCCACTAGTTTCCTCTGGGACTCAGTTTCCCTTTCTGTACAATGTTCAAATTGCCAGATAGTGAGACCCAGTGGGGAAGGTACGTCAGGGCCCCAGGGACGGAGTGTGCTTGGGCTCTGGTGTTCAAGACCCAGGCCCTTGGATCTTCTCAGCCTCAGGCATGGTTCTTAGCCTCTCAATGCCTTCGTTTTCTTATCTGGGAGTTGGGGATAAGGGACTTCTACCACACAGAGCTGTGTGTGCGGGGTTAGGAATAACAGATGTTGAACTTGGTGGCTCATCTCGGCACTTCCTTTGCTCATGGTGGTGGTGGAGGATCTGCGAGCTGCGGCGCAGGATGGTCGGGGGCTGTCGCTGTGGTGAGAGTCTGGTATTAGGCATGTTCTGTGTGACCCAGGCCTGTCCTTGGTGTTCACACGTGTTCCTCACCAACTCCACCCAGGAGCCCTGTGGGGTCCCCGTTTTACAGATGAGGAAATGGAGGCTCAGAGTGGACGAGAGCTGGCTCATGGTCCCACGGCTGGAGAGTGGTGCCATTGGGGTCTGACCCCCGTCCCCTCTCAGCCTGGAGTCCGCACACTGAAGCCCTGGGCTGTGGTGAGGGGCCCCTGCTTGGTGGAGGTGCCAGGGAGCCGCCACGGAGGTGTGCAGGTGAGCGTGAGCGGGCCTGGGTGCCTGGTGTGGGTGTTGCAGGCAGGGCGGGTGCTGCGGGGCACGTGGGCAAGTCCCGATTCACGTGGGCACGCTCCGAGCGTGAGTGACGGGGTCATGGCGTGTGTCAGGAGTGGGTGAGCCGGGCACACCTGTGCGCACGCGTGTGGTGGTGTGTGAGGGCAGCTCTATACAGGTTGTAAATGTAGGTGTGCCTGGGGGTGGGGGACGCTGGGGAGGGAGGCACAGACAGGCCGGGAGCCGCGCCAAAGGCTGGGAGCTCAGCTGCCAGGTCTGGAACCAGGTGATAAGCTGCCACTCCCCGAGGCAGTGGGGGAGTATTGTGGTTGGGGGGAGATGACAGCAATGACGACCACCGTTTATCCAGTGGGCACTCGGGGCCAGAAGTGCTGAGTGCTGCCCTCTCCCCAAAGCCCTGGGAGTAGGGACTCTTATACCCATTTTACAGATGAAGAAAGGGAGGCCCAGGCAAGTTCAGGGACACGCCCAAGTCCCCCCAGCCAGCCAGTCGATGGCCAACCGGGGTTCAGGCTTAGATCTTTATGTTGCCAGAGCTACGCCGTTCCCACCAGGCACCCGCCTCCCACCGTCTCTGTGAGCCTCAAAACCTTAGAGTTCCCTGCCAAGGGGAGGGAGCGCCCCATCCCTGGGAGCATCCAAGCCGCTGCTGGAGCATCAGACACTGGCCAGGGATCCCGGACTCCTGGGCTAGGTGTGAGGTTGGTGGTGGATAGGATCCTTCCCTCCAGTTCCAGAGCCTCTGCCTCCTGCAGGGGATTTGGGGCAGCCTCCGCCTTGGCTTCCTCCAGGAAGGAGGCAGAGCTGAGGCCTTGTGGAAAGGCGGCAGGAGGAGAGGCGCTGATAGGAGTGTGTGGCGCCGCTGTGCCCTGGCCCCAAAGGCTTCCTCAGCCTCTAACCACCCTAGTGGGGGCTCAGCAGGTGCTGACCGTGTGTGGGCGCTGGGCTGATCTCAACGGTCATCCTCCCGCCCTGGGAACTCAGGAGCAACGTACCCCCATCTTATGGTGCTGGCACCACCCCTGCTCCTGGGAAGCCTTGTCACAAGGTGGTGAGGACCGAGTGCCCCTGGCCATCCTGCCCTGTCCTGTGCCTGGCTCAGCCCAGGTGCCTTCGGAGGTGTCTGTCCGACAGAGAAAGAGACCAAGTCCTCACGGGTGCAGTGTGGGTTTTGGGGGCATGGTGGCCAAGGGGACCCTCGTGACTTTTAGCTCCTTGAGGTCTGGGCCACATCTTGTGGTCTTTGGTGTCCGTGGGGTGTGTGGCCCAGGGTGTCCTCGCCTCTGCAGAAGGCTGGGATCATTCCGAAGAGTTTTTCCCTGCAGTGCTGTGGTTTGCTGTCCCCGGTGACCAGGACAGGACCTGCCTGTGCTTCTGACCTGCAGTCTGTCGGGGAAGGGGGACAGCCACGGAGTTGAGAGTTGGGTCCTGGTTCCAGCCTGGCTTGCTGTGGCCTCTGGCTGCCCCTCCCAGGGCCGCAGTCTCCCCATCTGTTCCACTCTCTGTGAGATGCGATGTCACCATTTCTCAGCTCCGGGTGCCCTGACCATGCGGCTGGGGGGAGGAGCTCCTTGCCCAGGAGGGGGTGCAGGGCAGCTGTTGGCTTTGGCACTTCTGAGCCACCGAGGGGGCCCCAGGAAGCTGGTGAGGCATCCAGGCCGCTGTGCTCTGGATTCCCTGGCAGGGGAGCAGGGGGAGGGCGGGAGGAATGTGGCTTTGAGGAATGTTTAACCCAAGGCAGAAATAGCACTCTGCCTTTTTATTTCAGGCTCGAGTTTTCAGCAGGGAAGTGGGTTCAGCGTGCCTTTCTCTCTCCCCAGCCGTGGGGCCATGGCCACCCCGGCTCCCCCACAGCCCTGGCCTTTGGGGATGGAAAGTGGCCTGCCTTTCTTTCTTTCTCTTTCTTTCTTTTCTTTCTTTCTTTCTTTCTTTCTTTCTTTCTTTCTTTCTTTCTTTCTTTCTTTCTTTCTTTCTTTCTTTCTTTCTTTCTTTCTTTCTTTCTTTCTTTCTTTCTTTCTTTTCTTCCTTCCTTCCTTCCTTCCTTTTCTTTCTTTCCTTTCTCTTTTTCTTTCTTTCTCTCTCTTTCTTTCTCTTTTCTTCCTTCCTTTCTTTCTCTCCCTTCCTTCTTTCTCTCTCTTTTCCTTCCTCTTTTCTCTTTCTCTCTCTCTTTTCCTTCCTTCCTTTTCTTTTCTCCTTTCCTTTTTCCTTCCCTCCTTCTTTTCTTTTCTTTCTTTTTTTTTTTGAGACAGAATCTCGCTCTGCCACCCAGGCTGGAGCGCAGTGGCACAATCTCGGCTCACTGCAAGCTCTGCCCCCCAGGTTCACACCATTCTCCTGCCTCAGCCTCCCGAGTAGCTGGGACTACAGGCACCTGCCACCACGCCCGGCTAATTTTTTATGTTTTTTAGCAGAGACGGGGTTTCACCATGTTACACAGGATGGTCTCGATTTCCTGACCTCATTATCCGCCTGCCTCGGCCTCCCAAAGTGCTGGGATTACAGGTGTGAGCCACCGTGCCCGGCCTTTTTTCTTTTCTTGCTTCTGCCATGGGAAACAGAAAGAGCCCTAGACTTGGAACCAAACAGAGCTGGGTTCAAATCCTTTGCTCTCCACTTCTAGCCCTGTGACCACTTCCTTCTCTGAATCTCTGCAGAACTGGGAGAGGGATGCTGAGCCAAGATGGCTTTTCTGGTGGTCTGGTTCCCGGGGCTCCTCTCAGGG
The DNA here is from genome assembly GCF_009828535.3 of Hylobates moloch. Classification (NCBI taxonomy): domain Eukaryota; kingdom Metazoa; phylum Chordata; class Mammalia; order Primates; family Hylobatidae; genus Hylobates; species Hylobates moloch. Next base: position 102,392,314 of record NW_026652285.1, read on the forward strand.
ACCCACAGGCCTGGATTCAAATCCCATCTCCTGTACTCGTTAGTTCTGGGACCTTGGTCTGGCCTTTCCCACCGAGCCCTCAGACTTCATCTGTGAAATGGGCAGATGCCTCCCAGGATTGTGGATGGGATTCATGCGAAGACATTGGTGACAGGGCCTGGCACGGCACATCCCAGGCTTTTAATCCCTCCTGATGCATCCTCGTGCCTTCACCTATAAAACAGGAAGACAGTGCCTCTTGCAGACTTTTTGCTAGGTTGGATGAGAGAGCCATGCAGCGTGCTAGGGCAGCCCAGAGGCACCTTTTCTTTCTTTTTTTCTTTTTCTTTTTTTTGTTTTGAGACAGAGTCTCGCACTGTCACCCAGGCTGGAGTGCAATGGCGCAATCTCGGCTCACTGCAACGTCTGCCTCCCAGGTTCAAGTGATTCTCTTGCCTCAGCCTCCCGAGTAGCTGGTATTACAGGCATGCGCCACCATGCCTGGCTAATTTTTTATTTTTTATTTTAGTAGAGACAGGGTTTCGCCATGTTGGCCAGGGTGGTCTTGATCTCCTGACCTTGATCCGCCTTGCCTCAGCCTCCCAAAGTGCTGGGATTCAGTGAGCTGAGATCGCGCCACTGCAGTCCAGCCTGGGCGACAGAATGAGACTCCGAGACTCCGTCTCAAAAAAAAAAAAAAAAAAAAAAGTGCTGGAGTTGCAGGTGTGAGCCACTGCACCTGGCCATCCTAGAGGCAGGCACCTTTTCATCGGACCCAGCCCTCTGCCTCCTCCCACTGGCCATGGCTGGGACCCATCCTCATCCACACTCACATCAAAGCCCAGCGGCTACTTCCAGGGGGCGGCGTCCCTGGGCCTGGCCTCCTCCTCAGTCCTGGTGGTGACGACATGCTTCACCGTCCCCCTTGATTCAGCTGGGAGCTGTGAGGACCGCCTGCATCTTATTGCATGACTGCGTCTCGTTGCGTGGCTGCCGGAGTAGCCCCCGCTCCTAGAACAGAGCCTGCGCGTATTGTTGGAATGAATGAGAAAACAAGTACATAAACGAGCAAGCCAATGAATGAACGAAGTTCCCTCTTATCCATCTTGGGCTTTGCTTTCTGTTTCTGTCCAGCCCTCTCCTACCTTCTGGGCTGGGGGAGGGGGGTTTTCGTCCATGGCTGGGGGATCCTGGGAAGTGGGGTGTGGGGAGGCTGGGCCCCAGCTGGCCAGGCCTCGTGAGGACCCCAGACCCCTCTCACCTGCTGGGGCTGGGGAGTTGAGGAGGGGTCCAAGCTGCCAGCCAGCCAGCAAGGCCCCTCCTCCCGGCCCTGCTCCTGCCTCTTTGTAGGAACCGAAAGATTCCTGTTCAAAGGCAGGAGCTGGGGCTATTTTTGGCACTGTGGGGGAAACAGCGAATGCTTTCCTTCTGTTCAAAAATATATGGTGTGTGTGCTGGGAGGAGGAGCTCGAGAGCTCAAAGCCTGCACTGGCCGGGTTCTTGCCCCTCGGCCGGTGGCCCCACCACTCCCTGCGCACCCAGCAGCCCACACAGCCTTGCGGGGCCATTATTGTCTTCAGGCTTCCTGTGATGAGGCCTTTGCTGCGCCTGAGCGGAAGATGATCTCAATTAAAATGAAGAGCAGCTGTCAAAATCGCTGAGCAGAGCCTGCCTAGGTGCCCCGGCTGTGATTCCCCAGCTCAAGTTCTTTGGAGCTGGGGACGGCCTTGAGAAGAGATCTAGGTGCATCTCAGGGAGGGAGGCCCGGCCAGCAGGGAGAAGAGGGGAGGCCCTGGGTCCTATGTGGCCAAAGGGGTTCCTGGGCCACCTTGCCAGCCCTCACTCCTTGATTTAGAGAGTGTTTATGGAACAGCTGCCTCATGTTAGGCCCTGCGGATGCTGGGGACACAGGGCAGGCTGGCTGGCTGGATTTCTGGCCCTGCTGGCATTCACAGTTTGGCGGGGAGGCAGATGTCAGGCCGGGATAAGCGTCAAGACAGGGCTTTGCACAATGGACTGGGAATCTCCCTGGTCTGGGGTGCATCTGGGAGGGCTTCCTGGAGGAGGTAATATTGTAGTTGAGGCCCAGGGCTAGGGTTGCCAGACATAACTAAAAAATAATTTGCTGTTTATCTGATATTTGAACTTAACAGGGTATCTGTATTTTTGTTTGCTGAATTTGATCGTACTGCTTGAGGGAGATGAGAAGTTTGCGGGGAGGGTTTGTGTGGGGGACGATGAGAGTGCTTCAGGCAGCAGGAACAGCATGTTCCAGGTCAGTCCTCACCTTCCAGGGCTCCCCAACCCCCAGCCCCAGGAAGGGGTGGGAGACACAGAGCTGGTCTCCATCACAGTTCAGGCAGAAGCCAAATTGGTCACAGAAGCCACACGGTCACACCTAATGTCACAGCCAGTAGAGCAGGGAGCCCTCTGGATGGAAGCCCTGAGAGGGTCCCAAGGAGGTGTCAAGGTTTGGCAACTCTGGGGACGTGAAATTGCATGGTGACTGCAGCATAGAGGGCCTGTGGCCGTGAGGGCGCTGGTGGCGGGAGGGCCGTGATGGCAGGAGGGCCTGTGCTGTGCTCAGCCTGGCTCCAAGCATGAGGGGCACTGACGAGCGATCGGGCAGCTCAGAGGTGAGCTTATGTGGCCAGAAGCCGATCTGCGGAAATCTCTTGGCCTCTCCAAGCTGCAGTTTCCTGGTTGTGGAGTGGGGTTGCTGATGGCCCCTGCTTTAGGAGGTACCTGGCGAGGCGGGGCGGGGGCGCGGGCAGTGGGTTGGCCCCTCAGAGCTGTTGGCTGACCCAGCAGGGCAAGGGCTCCGCTAGGAGGAGTGTCTCGGAAAGCAGGGGAGCAATGTGAGGCCACAGGGCACACCCGGGAGACGGGGGGCCTTGCCCAGGGAGGCACCGGCAGGCATCCCAGTCAAGGTCAGGGTCCGGCCTCCAGCGAGCTCCGGCCAGGCTGATGGGTCTGCGTCTGTGCCTCTCTGTGCCCCGTCGCCGCCATCCCCGGGTCTTCCTGCTCTCTGAGCACCGTGACAAGGACCCTGATGAGTCACTCTGTGCCTCCTCCGGGAGGGCAGGTCAGGGCCGAGCCGCCAGCCTCCGCTCTTAAAGGGCCAGAGCTGGAGTCAGGGCTGCTGCCTGCTGCTGGCCAGGGCTGCCTCTGCCTGGGCTCCAGCAGCAGCCCTCGCCAACCCTCCCAGCCAGTCGCCCTGGAACACATGCCCTAAAACCTCCTGTGGTCCCTGCAGGAGCCGTTCTGCCCTGGTGCAACTCAGGGGCCAGACCTCGGTGTTTTAGGAGCAGATCCACAGCATTCTGGGAGGCGAGGTGCTGGCGGTGGCCGACGCTGGTTCCACCCCTGGTGCCGCCCTCGCCCAGTCTCTGCGTCCCTGCCACTGCCATCTCCATCTATCCCGGTGTGGAGGGCCTTGCACCTTCCCTGGGGTCTCTCTTGACCTCTCGCCTCTGCTCCATCTTGGGAGCCTCACAGCGCTTCCATCCAGAGGGCTCCCTGCTCTACTGGCTGTGACATTAGGTGTGACCGTGTGGCTTCTGTGAACAATTTGGTTTCTGCCTGAGCTGTGATGGATGCCAGCTCTGTGTCACCCACCCCCTCCTGGGGCTGGAGTGGGGGTCCCTGGAGGGCCAGGACTGAAGCAGGAATGTGGGGACTAGGGTGGGGTAGGCAGATGCCACATGATCCAAAGTGGGGGGATGGGGGTGGCGGCCTGCTCGGCTTCTTGCAGTCCCTGCCCCTGCAGGGTGTCCCCGTTATTGGCCCTGGCCATCTGGCCTTGTCTTTGGGTGCTGTGACACCTGTATTAATAATAGTGGCAATTGTTAACATTTTGGGATACTTGCTGTGTTCTCTCTGCCTGGACCACGCCACGCTGCCTCTGGATAAGGTTTTGTTCTAGTGTGATGTGGCTTCTTGCGGTTCCTGAACTCACCAGGCTCTGGATGGCCTCTGAGCCTTGGACCTGCAGCCTCTCCTGGAAAGCGCTGCTTCTTCCTCTTTGCCTGGCTAAGGCCTGCACATCAGCCCTTTCCTCGGGGAGCATGCCTGACCCCCTAGGCTAGGTTGGGTTCCTGCTTCACATTTTCATTGACCCTGAACTTCCCTTTTTTTTTTTTTTTTTGAAACGGGGTTTTGCTCTTGTTGCCCAGGCTGGAGTGCAATGGCTTGATCTCGGCTCACTGCAACCTCTGCCTCTCGGGTTCAAGCGATTCTCCTGCCTCAGCCTCCCAAGTAGCTGGGATTACAGGCACCCACCACCACGCCTGGCTTATTTTTGTATTTATAATAGACATGGGTTTTGCCATGTTGGCCAGGCTGGTCTCAAACTCCTGATCTCTGGTGGTCTGCCCTCCTTGGCCTCCCAAAGGGCTGGGATTACAGGCATGAGCCACCGTGCCTGGCCTCTTTCCTTTTTTTTTTTTTTTTTTTTTGAGACGGGGGGGGCGTCTTGCTTTGCTGCCCAGGCTGGAGTGCAGTGGTGCAATCTTGGCTTGCTGCAACTTCTGCCTCCCGGGTTCAAGCGATTCTCCTGTCTCAGCCTCCCGAGTAGCTGAGATTACAGGTGCCTGCCAGCATGCCTAGCTTATTTTTGTATTTGTAATAGACACGGGGTTTTGCCATGTTGGCCAGGCTGGTCTCAAACTCCTGACCTCTGGTGATCCACCCTTCTTGGTCTCCCAAAGTGCTGGGATTACAGGCATGAGCCACTGGGCTCAGCTGAGCTTTCCTTTCTTACACAGATAGCTGTGTGGGTGTGTGCTAACAGGGTGTGTCTCCCCTGTTGTATCAGGGACTCAGAGGACAGGAAACTGTGCCTAGGTCATTGCTGTGTCCCTGGCGGCTGGCTCAGGTTCTGACCCATTGAGACTGCTCAGAAATTAATTGCTGGATGAAGGAAAGGGTGATAATCCTGTTTGTTCCTTTAACCACCCTGCAAGAAAGCTATTGTGACCACCACTATTCCCATTTTACAGCTAAGGAAACTGAGGCTCAGAGAGGTGAATTTAGTTGCCCAGGGTCACACAGGGGCTAAAGAATGAGTCAGTTAAGACAAAGACCCTTTCTATTGAGTAGGTCAGTTGCCTCAGTGCCTTCCACAATGTCTGACCTTGGCAGTGTTTGGGAAATGCTTGTGGAATGGGACTGATCCGAATCCCTGAGTGCCGGGGTCGGCTCTGAAATGTTTGAGAGGGTCCCCACCAGGAATCTTGAGAAAACTCCAGACACACAAGATTTTCCCAGGGTCTTGGCCGGCCACGGTGGCTCACGCCTGTAATCCCAGGACTTTGAGAGGCCGAGGTGGGCGGATCACTTGAGGTCAGTAGTTTGAGACTAGCCTAGTCAACATGGTGAAACCCCGTCTCTACTAAAAATACAAAAATTAGCCGGGTGTGATGGCGCGTGCCTGTAATCCCAGCTACTCAGGAGGCTGAGGCAGGAGAATTACTTGAACCTGCTTGAACCCAGAAGGTGGAGGTTGCAGTGACCTGAGATTGTGCCGCTGCACTCCAGCCTGGGCGACAGAGCTAGAAGATAGACTCCGTCTCAAAAAACAAACAAACAAAAAACAAAAAAACATATATATATATTCCCAAGGTCTCGAAGGCCCTAAAGAGGCAGAAGATGTGGCTCACTTCCTTTTGGAAGATTCTGAGCTGAGTCTGGCAGGAAAGATGGCTTGAGCCAGGGGGCAGTTCTTGTATGTTTATGCAAAAGAGAGAGAGAGAGAGAATATGTATGGTCATTGGAACAAGTTCCTTTACTAGCCAGGAATAACTTTGGGTTTTAGAAAATAAAAGTAGCCCTGTCTACTTTCCAACTTACCCACCTAAAACAAGAACATGCATTCTGTGAGGACACACGTACACTGAGCACCTACTATGTGCCAGATGCTACCATTTGGCTACAACTTAGGCAGACATAGATCTTGCCCCATGGAGCACCCAGCCATTGGGGAAGGTCAAAATCGGACAAAAGCAGGCACTCACAGAGACGGAACAAAACCATTTCTCATACAGCTTCTCTGAGGCCACTGTGTACATTTTCAACTGGTTTCTTTCCATCTTTTTTCTACGTCTGTAACTATGGTAAGTTTTATCGCCCTTAGTTTTCTGATGAGAAAACCAAGGCTCAGAGAGGTTAACCGACTTGTCCAATGTCACACAGCTGGAACGTGGCAGAGCCGGGATTTGAACCTATGTCAGTGCGACTTGATCTGGGTCACTCAGCTGGTCAAAGCAAGTTAACAGATCAGCAGATACTGAGGACCTTTGCCTGCCAGTAACGACGGCACTTTGTTGGGGCGTCAGAGATGCCAAAGATTCAGTAACTCTGAGAGCGTGCGGGAGGTTGGGATGATCATCCTTGGCGATGATCTCTCCCAGCTAAAGCCTTCCTGAGCCCGGACTCTGGAGTCGATGAACCTGGCCTCCATCTCCACTCCTCCACCCCTGACTGCGTGATCTTGGTCAAGTGCTTTGCCTCTCTGTGAAACCGCAGTTTCTTGGAAGTGGGCTGGCAGGGACCCCCGCCTGTCGTCACGGGGCCTTGGGGAGGATCCCGAGGGACTGAGAGGGAAACGGGGCTTTGATTTTGAATCTGAGCGGCTCTAAGCGGCCTCTCGCCTGGCTCCACTCTCTGCGGGAGCGGCAACAGCTTCCCATCTTGGCGTCCGCCCCGAGGCCTGGCCCTCTGAATTTTATTCAGACCCCATGACTCCTCATCAGCATAGCATCTCCAGGGTGCCCACCATGTGCTGGGCTCGGTGCTTGTGACCTGTATCCTCTCGTTGGCCCCTGACAGCGGGGCAGGGAGCATGCTGACCCAGGCCACGTGGCGACTGGATAGTAGGTAGACCCATCTGTGCAAAGGCCCTGGGTGATCCCTGCTGGACTGTGTGTCCCAAGCCAAGAGCCTGGCTTTAGGGGGCCTCGGGCAGAGGAGCCAGGCCCGGGTGCAGAGCAGTGAAGAGCAGCTCCCGGGAGCTGGGGCTGAAGGTCACCTGGTCCTGGTCTGAGTCTGCCCTCCCGGGCCGGGGACTCGCCGTCTATTCGCCATTCCTGAAGACAGGCCGGGAGATCCCCCAACAGGTGAAATACCCCCCACTCGAGTGCTCAGCCTTTCTCCTGCCAGCCCGGAGGCTCTGGCCTCTCTTACGTGGAGGCGAGGCAGCCGTGGGGATGTAAGGAAGGGAGGTGGGGGCTGGGGGGGTGGTAGTCAGAGCCTGGTCAGCTGGATGGCCGTGGGCATGAGGCTCCCCCGGTGAGCCCAGGTGCCTCATCCTGAGACAGACACAGCAACAGCCCATGGCCCCCTGGGCTGTGTGAGACTCTGATGAAATGAGGGTGCAGGCTGGTGCCAGGCAGACCGCAGTCAGCACCCGATGGCGACAGCGGCCATCACAGCTGCTCACCGTTGCGCATGGCGGTCTGATGGCCCTGGCGGGCGGCCTGCTTGGAAGGGGCAGCGAGCAGAGCAGACAGGGCTCGCCCACCTTTCCTGCCGACCGCTGTGTGCCCCAGCCCAGTGCTGGACCAGTCCTGGCTGGCGCTCGGTGAACTGGGGTGGAGACAGTGACTGCCAAGGAGGCTGGGTCACCACTCCCACAGTGGGGACATGCGATGGGGAGCTGGAGGGCAGAAGGACTGGGGAATGCGCGGCGAGTGGGTCAGGGCGAGGGGCTCCTGCAGCGGCTTTGCTCAGCCAGGAGTGCCCGAGAGCTCTGGGCGGCAGGCCAGGCCTCCTTTCTGGGGCAGCTCAGGCCCGGTGCTGGGGCCCAGCTGCCCTTTAGCCAGGCAGTGGTGGCAGACGGGTATGGGATTGGGAGTGGGGAGTGGTCTCTCTTCTTACCCTGGCAGGGGCATCGAGTAATAAGTACAACAGCAGTGATGATCATGCTGACTGCCTCGTGTCAGGCAGCTCCTGCGTCTGCTGTCACGTTACTCTGAGCTTGGAGGCAGCGCCGCTGAGCACTCCATTTTAGAGAAGAGGCTGCCGCCCTTGTCCAAGGTCGAGGGTTAATGAGTCTGGGGCCTGGCCACGTTGTCTGGCCCAGAGCCTGTGCCCACCTTCCTGTCCTCACTCCAGCCCTCTCCGGGGCTGCTCTTCCTGGACACGGGGCCTGTCGTCCATGGGAAATGAGGCGCTCCAGCCCCTCATTTACTTGTTGCCTGAAGGTCACTTTGTGGAGCGTGGGAGCTGGGGGGCTTGGAGGTCTCAGGAGTTGACCTCTTTCGTGGGACAGAGAGGGGAGGGTGCGTGGCCACGTTCACGCATTGGGCCAGGGCTCCCTGCCCGTCCAGGAACACCAGCACATATCCCCGGGGCCTTCTGAAATCACCTGACGCTGCCGTGTGACTCCAGGGAGGTGCTGTGACCCCCGGGAGCTGGTGCTGCAGCGGGTGGGGGGAGTGATCTGAGGCCTTGTGTGCTTGGGGCACCTGGAGGATTGGAGCAGCAGGTGGCTGCTTCCCAGCCCTCGAGTGTAGCAGGACCCCGGTGGGAACCCACAGGTGTTTCCCTCTCTTTTCTGTCCTCCCCACCTCCCAGTGTGCAGCATTCCATGGTTGGCACAGCCAGTAATGTCCCCTTTCACAGATGGGGAAACTGAAGCCCAAACTGGGGAAAAAACCGGTCACACAGCAAGGGAGTGGCAGATCCCTGGAGTCCAGGTCCCACAAGAGACCACCACCATCTTCGCTATGAGGAACTGCCACTGGTGGGCCCGACTGGGGGGCAGGAGGGTGTGTGCGGCCAGTGGTGCACTCCCTCCGCTCTCTGACTTAGCTGTGCTGTTGCTGCCCAGGGAGGGCTTGGGGCAGAGCACCCTATTCTCAGGAGATGGTACCGAGGGGGCTTCTCCAGTACTGCAGGGAGAATACAGCTGCAGGGCACTGTGAGGAGGGGCAGGGGTGAGGCTGGAGAGGCTGGAGACTCACTGAGGCTCTGGAGGAGGGTTCTAGGAGGGGAGGGATGTGACCACATTAGGGATGCTGGCAGCTGCAGGTGGGGACTGGATGGGAGAGTGGGATGGGGTGGGGCTGAGAAGAGGCCGGCACAGCAGCTGGGGTGGTGTGGGGGCGATGTCCAGCCAGCCCTGGACAGTGGGGGCGTTCTCGTATTTTTGAGGCAGCCAGGTTGGATGGGACTTGTCTACAGTTGGTGCAGGACTGTCTGTAGGGAGATCTCAGGATGGGGACCTGGGAGGAGGCCCAGGGGATCCCTTTGGGCCACGTGGAGCCTGAGGGGCCCCTGGGCCATTGGTGAGGAACTTGGATGGGGGGCTGAGCTGCAGGAGGGGCCAGCTGGGAGGAGGCTGGGAGTGAGGGGCGCAGGGAGCAGAGCCGCCCCCAGAGAGCGCGTGAGCTGGGCGCTTGGAGGAGCCCTGGTGCTGGGAGATTGAGCACAGGAGAGGCGTGGGCCTGGGAGGAGCTTCTGAGGCCAGCTGTGCTTCTGGAAGGAGGACAGTCAGTGATCAAAGGTGTCAGGACCGAGGGGACTGTCTGATTTAGTAAGACGGGTCACTCGTGGCCAGGCCCAAAGGCCCCGCCTTCTGTTCTTTTGCTGCTCAAACCCAAAGGCCCCCCTTGCTGGTGTGGTTTTCCTTCAGCTGTGGTGGAGGGCTGGGGCCAGGTACAGAGACACTCGGGCAGCCCTCATCCCTGGAGATGGATCCAGGGCCAGGTCCACCCCAGGAGGGACGGCAGAAGAGGCTGGATTGGCTGGTCGTCTGCCCTCCATGCCTCTAGCTGAAGCCAGCGCCGGGAGGGGGCTGCCAGCCCCTGCCTTTTGCTCCCACCATGTTTGAACTGAGCTTCAATCAGGAGAGAGGTGTTTTGCTTTAGGGAAATCAAAATCAGACTTAACATCCTCCTGGGCTCCTGGGACTGGCTCTCATGTTCATTCCTGGCAGACAAGAGCTGTGTGGAAGGGAGGAGGAGCTGGAGTAGGGGAGCTGGGGACCTCAGGAGCGCTGCTGGGGTGGAAAGGAGGCTGTGGGCACTGCGGGTGCTTCCTGGCTGTGGGGTATGAGCCTGGAGTCTGTGAGCCTGGGGGTGGGGCGAAGGCTAGGACCCACTCTCTGCTCTGAGCCTGCAGCTGCCCTCCCCTTCTGCAGCCCTGGCTCTCGGGGGGTCAGTGAAGGGGAGTAGAGTGGATGCCCAGCCCCCGCCTCCCAGGGCCCTGTGCCGGCTCTGACTTCTCCATCCACTCCTCAACAACCTTGACAATGGCTCTGCCTGGTAGGAGTTTATACCCCATCCTACAGGTGAGGACTTGGAGGTTCAGAGGGGTTAAGAAACTTGTTTGGAATCACCCAGCCTTCAAGTGGCCCCGACAGGATGACACCCCAGAGCTTCCCACTGTCTGGCCCCGTGGAGAGCATGGCCCATTGCCAGTTTTAAATCCTGGTTTTGGTACGAGCCTGGGCCTGCAGGCCTGGAGGCAGAGTGTGATGGAGAGACAGTTCATTTTAAAAACTGGCCAAAGCCAGATGAAATTGTGAAGGTCAATGCATGAGAAACACGTTTGAGGATGTGTTCTAAACCCAGCCCAGTGGCTGGATGACGAAGGAGGAATCAGCAGGGGTTATTCTCTGTCCCCTGTGTGCAGGGTGCTGGGCCAGGCTCTGAGGGTGATGCTAGGATGGGCCAGGAGAAGTGCCCTGGCCTCTGCGGGCTTAGCGTCCAGCTAGGCAGACGAGGGGAAGAAGTGCTTCTATCTCGCACTTGCTGGGTGCTGGACACTGGGCTGAGCACAAGTCCCTCCTCTTCCTGCTGGATGCCTGAGTCCCATTTTGCAGATGAGCAAACCAAGGCTAGAGATGCCGGGTCACTCATCCAAGACCACAGATCAGAGGGAGCCCTGGCCTGAAGTGCTCGCTGGGCTGGCCAAGGCCCTCTCTGGACCACTCTACTTCACCACTGCCCCCCCCAAGCCCAGCCTGTGCCCCCTTGGTCAGACCCCTGTTGGCCCTCTGTTGTGGAACCCATGGAGAGACAGAACTCATGTGAAGGGGGCTTCTCGAGGGGCCAAGGCAGGGTCAGGAGGGCCTCCTAGAAGAAGGGCATCCCAGCTGGGCTTTTTTTTTTTTTTTTTTGAGATAGTCTCTGTCACCCAGGCTGGAGTGCAGTGGTGATCTCAGCTCACTACAACCTCTGCCTCCTGGGTTCCAGCAATTCTCATGCTTCAGCCTCCCTAGTAGCTGGGATTATAGGCATGCACCACCATACCCGACTAATTTTTGTATTTTTAGTAGAGACAGGGTTTCACCATGTTGGCCAGGCTGGTCTCGAACTCCTGGCCTTGAGTAATCCACCCACCTTGGCCTCCCAAAGTGTTGGGATTACAGGCATGAGCCACCGCGTTCTGGCCCAGCTAGGCTTTGAAAGATGGATAGGGGTTCCCTGGGTGGAATGGGTAAGGTGAGGAAGTGTTCCAGGCAGATCACAAAGGCCTGGAGGCTGGAACAGTCAGAGGAACTCCAGTGGGGTCAGGATGTGGGCCAGGGACCCAGGGAACAAGCTGTGCAAGGACTGCCTGCGTTCCTACCCTGCCCTGAACCCTGAGCCCTGAGCCCAGAGCCCGGAGCCCAGACCCACCCAGGGAGGCTGAGGCGGAGGCCCTGTTAATTTCACATGTGGTTGGAGGCTCTGGGAGGAGGGGGAAATGGGCCGGGCTGGGAGCCAGAGCCTGGGAAGATCACTCTGGCATCTGGGTGGAGGCTGAGGCAAAGGGAAGCTGAACCCCCAAATTGTCCCCCATCTCCCTCCCTCCCAGTGCCTGTCTTGGTCAGAAGTGCTGGGGGCACAGGACCTTGGGCAGGACCCCCCAGCCCTCCTGGCATTGTGCAGTGGGGAGGGGAGGCAGGCACAGTGGTTGTGGGTGAAGAGGACAAACATTTCCCTCAACTTTTTATTTTGAAAAATCAAGAGGAACATTGATGTGGTGGTGCAGGGACGCCTCTTTGTCCTCGAGTCCCCGGCTCTGTTACATCTGTCCCCTCTCTTTCTACATACGTGAGTGTATATTTCTAAACCGTGTCACAAGAGGCCGCAGGCATCCTGACCCTCACCCCTGAAGAGCTCAGGGCACATCTTCGAAGCCGGACACAGTGTCTCATGCCTGTAACCCCAGCACTTTGGGAGGCTGAGGCGGATGGAACACTTGAGGTCAGGAGTTCGGGACCAGCCTGGCCAGCATGGTGAAACCCCATCTCTACCGAAAATACAAAAATTAGCCAGGCGTGGTAGCAGGTGCCTGTAATCTTAGCTACTCGGGAGGCTGAGGCAGGAGAATTGCTTGAACCCTGGAGGTGGAGTTTGCAGTGAGCCGAGATCAACCATTGCACTCTAGCCTGGGTGACAGAGGGAGACTCCTTCTCAAAAAAAAAAACAAAAAAAAAAAAAAGAAAGAAAAGAAAAGAAAAAGAAAAAGGGCATTAGCCTCAGTGCTGTTACCACCCCAACCTCATCCCCATGGCAGCACCTAATTGCCAGTCCACAGTGCGGTGGCTTCCCAGCTGGCCCAGTGACAGCCATGATAACTGTTTTTTCCTGCTGATCTGGACCCGATCCAGGCATCTCGAGTTACATTTGGTTGCCTCGTCTGTTTAGACTCTTTTCTGGAACAATCCTCCGACTTGCTTTGCCTTTCCTGGCCCCGACTTGAAGTGTCCTGGTCAGTTATCTTGTAGAATGTCCCACAGCCTGGATTTGTCTGACTGTGTCCTTGTGGTTAGACTCAGGTTAATTACTTTTGGCGGGAGACCTCCACGGATAACGTGCCCTTCCACTGCATCAAATTAAGGGGTACATGATATTGGGCTGTTTCACGATCGAAGGCAGGGCAGGTTTGATCAAGGACGGTGGCTTTTTATTTGAATTTGTTATTTTTTTATTGCGTATTAGAAAAGGTATGACCAGCACAGTCACTGGTAACTTTATGGATATTATTGCTTAGGCTGAAGCTAGATTAAGCAGGTAAGTAAAAGCAAATTGAGATGATTTCAAGAAAAATCCTGAGTGAATCACTGGACCCTGGACAGAGAAAGATCTCGAAGGTGATCTTGGAAGAGTTGAGCTTCGGGAACCCAGAAAAATGGTTGAGAACACAGGCCTTGGTGATGGGCAAACCCAGGCTGAGGATGGGCACGTTCCTCTGGTCGCCTCCCCTGGCTCAACCTCCTCTCCAGGTTGGGGTGGTAGCTGCTCAGCAGGGGGCTGGGGTTTGGACAAAGGACAGCCTGACCCGTGCCAGAGCTCCCTGGCTGGTGGGAGGGCTGGGGACAGGTGGCCAGGACCCCAGAGATGTGGGTCCTGCCTGCTGTCCTTGAAGACCCTCCACGGCTGGCCATGGTGGCTCACGCCTGTAATCTCAGCACTTTGGGAGGCCAAGACAGATGGATCACTTGAGATCAGGAGCTTGAGACCAGCCTGGCCAACATGTGAAACCCTGTCTCTACTAAAAATACAAAAATGAGCTGGCCGTGCTGGTGTGTGCCTGTAGTTCCAGCTGCTTGGGAGGCTGAGGCACACGAGGATCACTTGAACCCGGGAGGTGGAGGTTGCAGTGAGCCAATATTGTGCCACTGCACTCCAGCCTGGGTGACAGAGCAAGACTTTGTCTCCAGAAAAAAAAAAAAAAAAAAAGCGCCCTCCAAGGCCCCAGGCAGTGAAGCGGTCAGGATTGCTGGGCCCTGGCTGGGTGCCAGGGGACACCTGCCAGCCTCAACTGTTTCCTAAAGGTTAATTCGCTGCTTAAAGCATGGGCAGGGCTTATCTCCCCCACCCTAGCTCCGGTTCCTTGGGGCACGGCCGCCTGCCGATCACCCAGGGTTCCGTGGGGGGACCTTTCCAATGGGGGGATCCCTAGTCATGTGCCCTTCTCCCACCTTCCTGCCTCATCCTGGGAGTGTAGTTGGGGGTGAGGAAGGACGTGGAGGCTGAGGCAGAGCCCTGGGGGAGGGCTGCCGGGAGACATGGTGGGGGGTGTCAAGGGAGAGTGGGACTTCTGAGCTGGGGGTCCAGGGAAGCCCCGCTCTGGCACTGTGAGGCCCGCCTGAGACAGTGGCCATGCCACCCAGCTCCTGCTGTTTGTGTCGAATGCTGCCACCCCTTGCCAAGGTCATACAAGGTCATGCAGACTCAAGAAGTTGTACCCAATTGGGCCTCCATCCTGATCTCTGGGGGCACTGTCCTGGCTCTGCTGTTTCCTGGCAAAGGGACCTCAGGTGATCCCAGACAAATAAGCAGACCCGTCGGAACTTCAATTCCTCATTGGGAAAACGGGGTCACACCTCCCTGTGGGGTTTTTGTGAAGCTGAGGAGCGGCAAGCACTTCAATTTTCCCAACAATCCCATTTCACAGATGAGAAAACTGAGGCTCAGACAGGGGAAGCAATTTGCCCAAGGATACACAGTGCCCTGTGGGGCCGGATTTGAACCCAGGCGGCCTGGTGTGGCTTTAGCACGTGTGGCCCTGAGCTCCTGGCGGTACTGTGATGGGTCGCCTGTGTCTCCAGGTTTGGGCTTTCAGCATCCGCCCCACAGCCCCAGCTGCCATCACAACAGGTGTGGGGGGCAGGCCCAGGCAGCCAGCTTGGGTCAAACCAAGGACACATTCCCTCTCCACCCCCATGCTGAATCCTGAACCCCTTCCTGCCCCATACCCTTCACCAAAACTTCATCTCAGAAAATTGCTTTCTTTGACTCCAGGCCCGATGTTTCTGGGTAACCGGCATCTCCCGCTGTTGCCTTCTCTCTCTCTCTCTCTTTTTTTCTGAGACACAGTCTCGCTCTGTCACCCAGGCTGGAGTGCAATGGCGCGATCTTGGCTCACTGCAACCTTCGCCTCCCGGGTTCAAGCGATTCTCCTGCCTCAGCCTCTAGAGTAGCTGGGACTACAGGAGCGTGCCACCATGCCCGGTTAATTTTTTGTATTTTTAGTAGAGACAGGGTTTCACCGCTCTAATCAGGATGGTCTCGATCTCCTGACCTTGTGATCTGCCCGCCTCGGCCTCCCAAAGCGCTGGGATTACAGGCGTGAGCCACTGCGCCCGGCCTGCCTCTTCTCTTTTTATCTGAGGCCTGCTTGCAGACAGGTCTCTTCCTCCATCTCTGATTTGGGCTTGTGGGAAGAGAGTGCTGACCAGCACGGGGGTGGAGGCATCTAGCCTGCCCAGGAATCTGGCTGCCTGGTTCTGAGCCACAGACCTAAGGTCAGACCCTTGCCTTGCCACTTTGTGCCTCAGTTTCCACATTTGGAGCCAGGGCAGAGTCGCGCCATCCTCCCTCCATGCTGTCATAAGAGCCGTTGAGCCAAAGCACAGAGGCCCGCCCTGGGCGCAGATGCGGGGTTGCGGCAGGCTCTTGGTATTTGGCAGCTGTCGCGAGCTTGCTTTGAGTGGTTTTTGAAAAGCGGCTTCCTCAAGTCTGGTCAGGCACAAACAATTCAGAGACACCTCTTTGGGCTTCCTTCCCACTTCCCTGGGAATAGATTCCACTTCCTTTACTCATCTGACCTCCACCTGACACCCTTTTGTGTCTGTTCATGTGCTCATTCATTCATTCATTCATTCATTCCACAAGCCAGTATTGAGCACATTTGAGGGCCCTACCCCATACCCTTTGCCAAAACTTTCTCTTGGAAAATTGCATTCTTTGACACCAGGCCTGACCTTTCCAGGAGTCTGGCATCCTTGGGGATCCAGTAGCTTCCATGCCTTTATGAGTGAGTCCCCACGACAGGTCTGTGTGGCAGGTGCTGATAATACAATGCCCGCTTTACGGATGAGGCGCCCAAGGCAGGGAGTGCCGGAGGAGCCGTGCCGCCCTCACACAGGCAGGGAGCAAGGGTGGCCTTGGTGGTGGTTTGATGTTCTTGTTCGGTGACTTTAGAGAGAACATTGATTTGGTTCCAACTTGAAACGATTCTATACTTTTCAGAAAAAGCATTTTTGTTTGTTTCATGGCTCAGTAAAGAATGGGTATGTGGGCTTGGCTCCAGGCTCAGCCGCTCTCTGTGGCCTCTTTCAGCTTTTGCTTCACGGCTCTGTTCATGTCTTGCCAGTGAAAGAGCTCGGGCTGACCACGGAGAGGGGCTGCAGGGACAGGCCGACAGGGAAGGTGGTCCACCCTTCTGCTGAGAGCTGCCCCTTTTCAGCCCAGCCCCCCAACATAGGTGGGGCAGCTGAGTGCCTGGGGAAGCCAGGGCCTTCCCTGACATCCTGAACCCAGGGATTGAGAGATGGGAAAGAGTAAGTCTTAGATGTTGGCCTGGGAGCAAGGGCTGTGGGAGAAGCGAACCCTTGAGTGCCACAGGGCGTTCCTGGGGGCTCTCCCAGCAGTGGCAGTGGCAGGCAGCACGTGGGCACCAGGAAGGGGTGGGGCCAGCGTCCCCTGCTGGGGTGGTGGGTGCAGAGCCCCTGGCTAGGACTGCTCACCAAGGGAGCATTTTCTCATCCAGAGCAGGCCGGTGCCCAGGGACATGACCGTGGGGAGGGGAGGGCTGGAGGGGAGGCCCCCCAGCGAATGTCTGCCCATCTCCCGAGACACCTTCCCTGAGCTAAAAGCCTGCTTTTCTGTTTTCTGTTGCAGTTACCGAGAAGGAGGTCCAGCAGTGGTAAGTAGCTGCTTTTTCTCAAACCACGGAGGGGCTGGGGCTGTGGGCTTTGTGGGCTGTGGGCTGATGGGGACAGCAGTCCAGCTGCCCAGGACAGGGGCACGTGGAGGGGCCCCTGAGCATGGGGTCCAGACAGCCTTTGTTCAGTGGCCCTTGTCCTTGCAGGACTGACTTGGTTTCAGTGGAACTCGGTTGGGGATGGCGCTGGGGTGTTTGTTGGTGGTCCTTGCTTTGAGTTGCATCTTTAGGGACCACCAAGGCCTGAAGGGTTGATTCCAGGCCCTGCTCACCAAAGAGAAGGGTTTGGATAAGAAAGTCCTTCTATGACCTTGAGAGGTCCTTTCCCCTCGCTGGGGCTCCGTCGCCCCTTCTATAAAATGATCGATTCGATTGGATCAGGGATGGCAAATGGGTTTGCTCTTGGATGCCAGCTCTAATCAATCTGTCGTAGCTGCCTGGAGGGCCATGATAAGGATTCCGAGGCCGTACGTCATGGAGCAAATGGAAAAGCGGCAGTGAGGGATCAGTGGCGCCTGTAATGGATGAGCAGTGCCAGGGCTGGGCCTGGGGGAGGAGGGCGGTGTATTGTCCGTCTTTGTGGAATGTGGAGCAGACAGGAGGCTCACCATGCATGTAAGGTGGCTGAGCTGCAGGGGTGGTGCGTAGGGACATGAGGCAGTGAGCTTGGAGATTTTCCAGTCAAGTCTGGCAGGGCTGGGCACCCCCAGGAGCCTCCAGGGCCACTCCCTACACCTCCCTGCCTCAAGTCCAAGCTGCAGATGGGGCAGGGCTATGCTGGCCCGCCTGGCTCTGCTGACCCCTTGCTGGGAGGTTCCCCATCCTGGGACTGAGTTTCCGCCCTCACTTTCCACTTCTGTACTTCCCCAGGGGAGTGCCCTAGAAACACCCTCCTTCTAGGTCTTCACCCCTGTGGCTCCGCTTCCTGGAATGCCCGCCTTCCTTCCTGGGCCATCTGAACTCTGCCCCTCCCGAGGCTCAGCCCAAGTCGCCTCCTCCATGAAGCCTCCCTAGATTCCCCATCCGTACATCTTCTCCCTGCCTTCGCACACACCAGCCAGAGGGGTCTTTGCTGAACAAAAACCTGACCATGCCAGGCGTCTGCCACCCCCCCGACCTCAGGGCAAAGTCCTCACCCTTGACACGGTTATGTGCTTACGAGGCCTGGTTCAGTCTGGCCCTGCTGACCCCTGCAGTCTGGCATCCTCTGCCTGTTGGCCTTTGCGTTTACCCTCTGGCCAGCCTGAACTGCTGTTTGTTCCTTGAACTCACCTTTGTCTCGGGGACTTCCTGATGTTGGCCCAGGCTGCTCCCTATGCCTGCTGGGCTGTTACCTCCTCGCCCCTCCCCCTCCCCCACTGAAACCCCCCAGGCCCCTGTCAGGGTTCCCACTGCCCTGTGCCTCCCTGGGACAGCCGATGACGTACCGGGCGGCAGGTAAACATTTTGTCCCTCTCTGCATCCCATCGGGGCTCTGAGGGCTGGCTAGCTTGGCCTCGTCCATGGCGTGTCCCTAGGGCCTGGCCACGGTGGGTGCTTGGCCCCCAACAGGCATCGCCCTTGGTGCTTCAAATCCATGTTTTTTTTTTTTTTTTTTCTGAGTTGGAGTCTCACTCTGCCACCCAGGCTAGAGTGCAGTGGCATGATCTCAGCTCACTGCAACCTCTGCCTCCCGGGTTCAAGCGATTCTCTTGTCTCCGCCTCCCAAGTAGCTGGGATTACAGGTGTGTGCCACCATGCCCTGCTAATTTTTATATTTTTAGTAGAGATGGGGTTTCACCATGTTGGCCAGGCTGGTCTCCAGCTCCTGACCTCAAGTGATCCACCCACCTCGGCCTCCCAAAGTGCTGGGATTACAGGAGTGAGCCACTGCACGCGGCCTGCCATTGACTTCTGGGAGCAGTACTTGGGGTTAACAGAGCTCATTATTCCACGTGGCAGATGAGGAAACTGAGGCTCAGAGAAAGTCCAGTTGGGAGGTGGCAGGGTTGGGATGAACCAAGGCATCGAGACTCCAGAAGCTGAGCTCTTGCCTCCAGGGTAAATATGTGTGTGTGTGTGTATATACATACATATATGTGTGTGTGTGTATATATATGTGTGTGTGTGTATATACATACATATGTGTTTGTGTATATATATGTGTGTGTATATACATACGTATGTGTGTGTGTGTGTGTGTGTGTGTGTGTGTATATATATATATATTTTTTTTTTTTCTTGAGGCAGAGTCTCTCTGCTCTGTTGCTCAGGCTGGAGTACGGTGGTGCCATCTCAGCTCAATTACAGTGATTCCCCTGCCTTAGCCTCTCAAGTAGCTGGAACAACAGACATCCACCTGACACCTGGCTAATTTTTCTGTTTGTAGAGACGGGCTTTTGCCATGTTGGCCAGGCTGGTCTCGAACTCCTGGGCTCAAGCCTTGGCCTTCCAAAATGCTGGGATTACAGACGTGAGCCACCGTGCCCAGCCTCCAGTGTGAATATTTGAATGAGGGATGAATGAGTGGGCAGCAAGGAGTCTTCTGGGGACCATGAGAAGGCTCAGCGTCTCCCAAGGAGGGCCAGGGCAGAGGAGGGCAGTGGCTAGAGTTGCTGGGTGGCCGGTAAGGGACAGACGTGAACAGCTGTCCCCCCCGCCCATTGCCCTGGCCCCGATTGTGGCTGCTCATGACCAAGGCACCTCCCCAGGGGTCTCAGGGGACTGGGGGCTAAGGAGGGGACACCAGGAGCTATCTGCCTGGGCCTCTTGCAGGGCAGGGAAGAGGATGAGGCTTGTCTTTGAGATATGGGGACGCTTCCCAAGCACCGCTGTGAGCCAGCCAGGCTCTCAGACACAGCCCCGTTCATTTCATTCTCACAATGAACCAGAGGAGACGATCCCATCGTGGCACCTCGGCATATCATAGATGAGGACACTGAGACCTGCCTGAGCTCCCCCAGCGTCCTCCCCTGCCCACACCTGGGCTTCTCCTGGAGCCGCAGATGGCAGAGTGGCTGGGATCTTGGGCTCCAGAACCGGGCAGGCTAAACTTGAATCCTTTTAATTTTTATTAAAAAAGGTTTTTTTCTTTAATTTTTTGAGACAGAGTCTCGCCCTGTTGCCCAGGCTGGAGTGCAGCGGTGCGATCTCAGCTCACTGCAAACTCTGCCTCCCGGGTTCAAGCGAATCTCCTGCCTTCCAAGTAGCTGGGATTACAGGTGCCCACCACCATGCCTGGCTAATATTTTTGTATTTTTTTAGGAGAGATGGGGTTTCATCATGTTGGCCAGGCTGGTCTTGAACTCCTGACCTCAAGTGATCTGCCCTCCTTGGCCTCCCAAAGTGCTGGGATTACGTATATTTAAATTATTATTAATATTTTTTTTCAGAGACAGGGTGTTGCCCTGTCGCCCAGGCTGGAGTGTGGTGGTGCTATCACAGCTCACTGCAGCCTTGACCTCCTGGGCTCAAGTGATCCTCCCGACTCAGCCTCCTGATTAGCTGGGACTATAGGCATTTACCACCATGGTTGGCTAGTTATTTTAAAAAGTTTTTTGTTGAGCTGGGGCCTCACTATATTGCCCAAGCTGGTCTTGAGCTTCTGGCCTCAAGCAATCCTCCTGATTCAGCCTCCCAAGTAGCTGAGACTGCAGGTGCGAGCCTCTGTGCCCGGCTCCGGGCTTGAATCCTGACTTGCCCACTTCTTGGCTGAGTGACCTTGGACAAATGACTAGACTTTTTAGGACCTCAGTTTCCCCGTCCGGAAAAGGAGGGTAATAATAGTAAAACTTTCTAGGAGTGGTGTGAAGAATAAATGTGCTAATTCATATAAGACGTTTGGAACAGAGTCTAGGAAACATTCTGTCTGCTGGTGTCGTAACCGTAGTAATCATGGTCCTGACATCATCCGTGGAACCCCATGAACAGCCCTGAGATTGAGGACTTTCTCCTCATTAGGCGGATGAGGA
The DNA here is from genome assembly GCF_009828535.3 of Hylobates moloch. Lineage (NCBI taxonomy): Eukaryota > Metazoa > Chordata > Mammalia > Primates > Hylobatidae > Hylobates > Hylobates moloch. The sequence goes on from NW_026652285.1 coordinate 102,412,905, forward strand.
AACTGAGGCCCACGGGGGTGAGTGACTTTTGTTTACTCATCAATAGAGCGTGCTCCCTGTGCCAGGCACTGTCCTACATCCTGGGGACACACCGCGAACTGGACAAAACCCCAGGCCCTGACATACACATGAGTACAAAGCGGGGTCAGTGTGGGCTGAGAAACGTCCTGTGGGGAAATGAAGAGAAGAGCACGGCGGGGTGGGGGCCTCGTTAGGAGGGAGAGGTCAGGCAAGGCTGCTCTGGAATTCTGACATTTGAGCTGCAACCTAGAAAATAAGGACTCGGGGGTGGAACCTGGGTCATATCCACCCAGGCATAGAAAATAGCAAGGACAAGGGCTGGGAGTGGGACACGAGCCTGGCGAATTAGAGGACCAGCAGGGAGCCAAGGAGGCTGGCCTGAGGGGGCGGTGTGGAGGCTCCCGCAGCAAAACAGGGACCCTCAGCTGTGTGAGGCCCAGTCCTCACTGTGGGGGCACTTCCTCTAAAGGGCTTATAAAGAAAAAAGCAACCTACTTTAGGGATGCACCTATAGTCCCAGCTACTTAGGAGGCTGAGGTGGGAGGATGGCTTGAGCCCAGGAGGTTGAGGCTGCAGTGAGCTATGATTGCCCCACTGCAGGCAATAAAGTGAGACCTTGTCTCTTAGAAAAAAAAAAAAAGCCTGGGCACGGTGGCCCACACCTGTAATCCCAGCAATTTGGGAGGCCAAGGCAGAGGATCATTTGGGCCCAGGAGTTTGAGACCAGCCTGGGCACATAAGGTGATCTCGTCTCTACAAAAGAAAAAAAAAAAAAAGCTGGACGTGGTGGCGCATGCCCATGGTCCCAGCTACTTGGCTGAGATGGGAAGATCGCTTGGGCCTCAGAGGTCAAGGCTGCAGTGAGCTATGATTGTGCCACTGTACTCCAGCTTGGGTGACAGAGTGAGACCCTGTCTTAAAAAAAAAAAGAGATAAGAAAATAGATGGTCTTTTCTCTGCCTTCCGGCAGAGAAAATTTCTGTGTGTCTCAAGTAAATATCCTGTGGTTCATTTTGGCAATACCTTCAAGGCTAGGAGATGGTTGAACCAATGCCTTTCTCTGGCTCTCCTAGGTCAGCCCACCACCCCCCTCACTGTTGTATTCTACAATGGTCCCATCCCCTGGAGGCGACACTAGAACAGGGATGGTTAGACAGTGACACTCTGCCCTCCTGTGCCCGTGGCAGACATCAGTAATGGATCACAGAGTATGTTGCTCTGTGCTCTGGGAGCCAGGGGAACTGCTGTTACCACACAAAATAAACCAGTTTGCTATTCCTTGATTGTCTTAAACCTCGCTGGTTAACCACGAGCCTGCCTACTCACAGGCTGGATTCACCAGGCCCACCATCCCCTCTGTCCTTTGCACAGAAGGCAAATGAGGTGAGCACCTGCATCCCAAACACCCTGGCCCATTTTCAGAAGGCCCTTTCTCACCATGGCCTCCCGCCGGCACCCGTTCTTGTTCTTTTTCTTTTCTTTCTTTCTTTTTTTTTTTTTTTTTCCTGAGATGGAGTCTCACTCGGTCGCCCAGGCTGGAGTGCAGTGGCACGATCTCAGCTCACTGCAATCTCTGCCTCCCGGGTTCAAGTGATTCTCTTGCCTCAGCTTCCCGAGTAGTTGGGATTACAGGCCCCCGCCACCATGCCCAGCTAATTTTTGTATTTTTAGTAGAGATAGGGGTTTCACCATGTTGGCAAGGCTGGTCTCGAACTCCTGACCTCAGGTGATCCGCCTGCCTCAGCCTCCCAAAGTGCTGGGATTACAGGTGCGAGCTACCACGCCCGGCCCCGTTCTTGTTCTGAACAACTCTCAGGACACCCGACAGCCAGAGACTCCACCCGTGCCTGCCTCTCTCTTGGGAAAACGCAGGATTCCTGAGTCCAGGCTTTCAGGGCAACAGTCAGTGGAGGGCCCAGCCGTCCGGGGTGGGAGCAGCAGCGGGAGGGACATTCAGGGAGCAGCAGGCCACAGTGGACATGGTTTTCCTCTCCCACCTGAGAAGTGCCGGGTCAGCTTCAGCCAAGGAAGCGGCTTCGACAGCTTCCTGTCTCTCTTTCTTCATCACGTTGTGGGGCTCCCCTTGTCTCAGCACACATGTTACTAGCCCTCTGTTCCCTTGCCTCATGTCCAGCTCCTCAGCCCAGCCAGCCTGCCTCCCCCAGACAGCAGACCCTGAATCTGATCCCAGCCCCTGGCCACACGGGTCCAAGCCCCTGGTCTGCAGTGGTGCCACGGCCTCGGCCTCACTGGGCTGCTGCCTGCCTGTGCTGGCTCTGCTGTTCTTGGCCCCGTACAGCCTCTGCTAGAGCTTTGGAAAATGGGACAGCCCCTTTGTGACTTCCCGCTGCACTTAGAATAAAGCCCTAGCACCTTGCCTGGCCCACAGGGCTCCCTGAGGTCTCTGACCTCAACTTTTCCCCTGGGTCACCGTGCACTGGCCACACTTGCTGTCCCTCACCTGTGCCAAGCTCATCCCGCCTCAGAGCCTCTGTCCCTGCTGTTCCTTTTGCTAAGGAGACTGTGGCCTCCAGTCTCGGCATGGCTCGTTCTGTCTCAATAGTCACACCTTCACCCCAGTCAGCTGCTCAGAGAGGAGGTCCCTGTGTCTCCTGTACAATCTAGGGTCATCTGGGTTTGTGCTGACATATAGCAGCTGCCATACAGGATCTTAAGTGATTCTGTGATTTGTCCTGGGCCGCAAAGTCAGTAGAAGCAGAGCCTGGATTAGAACTAGGGCTCCAGTGCCGGTCAGGTCCCAAGTCCCCAGGAGAGCACAGGCCAGGGCACAGCAATAGGAGGCCTGGGTCAGGCCAACTGGGCATGCTCACCCTGCACCAGGCTCCGCACTGGGCATCCCACGGTGCCAGCTCCTCGGTGCCTCCCAGCTCTGAGCTGCTGGTGCCGTTGTCTGTATTTGGCAGAGGGAGGAAGCTGGAGGCTTTGAGAGGTAGAGCCAGCTTTGGTGTCCACAGCCAGCTTCTGGGTCTGCAGCCAGCTCGGTATCCCCCGCTTCCCCATCCCTTGTTCTTTTATCTTAGTTCCTGCTCACTTGAGCCCAATTCACTGTCGTGGAAGATCAGGAACCACAATGAGGGCTGCTTAAGAAATGACAGATCCCAGGCCTCTAAAGGTGACTGTGAGCTCTGTAATCACCTGGAAAGTGATGAGGACGTTATCCTGAGTGGAGACAGCAGGGTACACACCATCATCAGGCACCAGTCCATGATGGAAAAAATGTAGGCAGAGAAGAAAGATGGGATGGATGCAGGCTAAGGCTGGTTGTGGGTGTGTGAGGTGGGGGTGGGGGCAGGTGTCCTCTGGTGGATTATGTGTCCTATTTTCCAAATTTTCTGCAACTAGTTTTTTTTGAGATAGTCTCGCTCTGTTGCCCAGGCTGGAGTGCAGTGGTGCAATCTTGGCTCACTGCAACTCTGCCTCCTGGGTTCAAACGATTCTCCTGCCTCAGCCTCCTGCGTAGCTGGGATTACAGACACCCACCACCATGCCTGGCTAATTTTTGTATTTTTAGTAGAGACGGGGGTTTCACGTTGGCCAGGCTGGTCTTGAACTCCTGACCTCAGGAAATGCCCACCTCGGCCTCCCACAGTGCTGGGATTACGGGCGTGAGCCACTGCGCCTGACTCTACGATGGCTTTTATTACTTTTATAATAACAAAATATCCTAGCAATCTGATAGCAAAAGTAGTGGGGGGAAGCCGGAGGAATGCTGTCCTCTCATCAACAGGGCCAGCTGTTGATTCTGGGCTGCGCCATGCAGAGTGGGTGCAGAGACAGCCTCTCAGCGTCACACTGGGGGCTTTCCTGCGGGCAGGCACGGTGCTGGTGAAACGGTGCTGTGCGGAGAATCCGAGGAGCGGCCCCATTTTACAGATGAAGAGACTGAGGCTCAGAAGGGTGGAGACCCTTGCCCAGGTCACACAGCTCTGTGTGTGTGTGTGTGTGTGTGTGTGTGTGTGTGTGTGTGTGTGTGTGTGTAGTCTGGGTCCAGCTTGCTCTGCCTCCGTGGTCCCGAATATTGGGGCTCAGACCTGCCGGCTTCTTGCTTTCTTGCTCTGGGAAACCCGTAAAACTGGAGGCTATTGGGGGGAAGGGAAAGGAAGAGGAACTATCTCATGGCAGTTTGGGACCCTCCTCCAGGTCTCCAGGGAGTGCAGGGAGGGGCATGCCACTGGAGAGAGTTGTTTGAAGAGATAATGGGAGAATAATTTGCCAAGGCTGCCGCTGCGCCCATCCCCGCTGCGCCCATCCTCGCTGCGCCTGGCTGATTGCAGCTTGGGGTAATGCTTTATGATTTATCCGTCTAGCAATTTCTGTCCCACCTTTTGCACTGTAGAGAGCGGCTGCCGCAGTATCATCAGCATGGCAGGAGATGCAGGGCTGGCCTCCCAGCAGGATCTCAGAGGACACGAGTCTGCAGGAGCTGAGAGTGGCAAATTCGGGGGAAGTCCTAGAGGACCGGGGCTTTTGGGAGACTGAGGCCCAGCAGTGTGGGGGCTTGCTCAGGCCCTCAGAGAACTAGAGGCCAAACTGGAGTTGGACCCATGTGTCTTGGGGGCATTCAATCATTCATTCATTTGTTCACTGATTCATTCAGTACATCTTTAATGGGCACCTACTCTACGCCAGGCCAGTGCCGGTTGCGGGGGGGCATCAGGGACTGAGGGGGGCGAGGTGCTTGGAGTCTCCTGGTGGACGAGGGCATTCACCCAGCCTGGCACCATGGTGGGGAAGAGAAGGTGGGTGGTGTGGGAGGAGCCCCAGCGCTGGAGTGGGAACTGTTTTGCAAGTGGCAGTCAGCTTTCAGGATTTTTTTTTTGAGACAGAGTCTTGCTCTGTCGCCCAGGCTGGAGTGCAGTGGCGCGATCTCGGCTCACTGCAAGCTCCGCCTCCCGGGTTCACGCCATTCTCCTGCCTCAGCCTCTCCAAGTAGCTGGGACTACAGGCACCCGCCACCACGCCCGGCTAATTTTTTTTGTATTTTTAGTAGAGATGGGGTTTCACCGTGGTCTCGATCTCCTGACCTCGTGATCCGCCCGCCTCGGCCTCCCAAAGTGCTGGGATTACAAGCGTGAGCCACCGCGCCCGGCCAGCTTTCAGGATTTTTATGAAATGAGATTTCTTTTCTCCCCTGCCCTTTTAAAGAAGTGTAAGAACGCCGTTGTTGAATCTAGGATTTTCTTTTCTCATCTCTACCCTGTCTCGAGGAGCTGGTTCCCAAACACAGTCAACCATATCAGAAACCTTGGCTTCCCGTGGCTGGGGATCGCAGGCCCCATTCTTCACAGCCTGGGCCTGCCTCTGAGGCCTGGCACCATGGCTCTTCTCTAATCCCCAAAGGGGTCTCTGGACCCCAAAGAGTTAAGACCCTGTTCATGAACAAGGTTGTGTGAGGCGTGGCCTGTGTATAAACATCTAGGGCTGAGTTACTGGGTGGGGAGGGGCAGTGAGGGGTCTTGGTACGACCCTGCCCATGTATTAGGAGATTGGGTATTAGGAAGGACTTCCCAGCCGGGTGTGGTGGCTCACACCTGTAATCCCAGCACTTTGGGAGGTCGAGGCGGCCCGATCACAAGGTCAGAAGTTCAAGACCAGTCTGGCCAACATGATGAAACCCCGTCAAACTTAGCTGGGCGTGGTGGCACGCACCTGTAGTCCCAGCTACTGGGAGGCTGAGGCAGGAGAATTGCTTGAACCTGGGAGGTGGAAGTTGCAGTGAGTGTAGATCGTGCCCCTGTACTCCAGCCTGGGTGACAGAGCGAGACTCAGTCTTAGAAAAAAAAAAAAGAAAGAAAGAAAGGGAAGGATTTCCTATGGGGCCAGAGTAGGGACTCGGGAGGGTATTGTGGAACCTTCCTCTTGGGACAGCTGGTGGGACAAGGTAATGGGGGTTGGGCTGTCCCCGGCCACTGGCTGTGGTGTTTAAGGAGGTTGTAGATCAGGGCCTTGGGCATGGCCAGTGCTCAGGACGTCCTGTGGTGTTAACAGTCTCAGCTCATTTGTCCAGGCCCACTCAGGGGTCTGAAAAGAGGGTGTAAGGTTGGCTCTCACCTCACAGATGAGGAAACCGAGACTCTGAGGGGAACCGTCACCTGTCCCAGGTCACACACAGGTCAAGAGTGGGGCAGGACCAAGCCAGGACTGAAGCTTGAGCCCTTCTTTTTCCGTTTCTTAAACTTAAAAAAAAAAAAAATTAAACACCTTTTTCTTTTTCTTTTCTTTTCTTTTTTTTTTTTTTTTTTTGAGACAGGGTCTGGCTTTGTTGCCCAGGCTGGAGTGTAATGGTGTGATTGTAGCTCACCGCAACCTCAGAGTGTAATGGTGTGATTGTAGCTCACCGCAACCTCAGAATGTAATGGTGTGATCATAGCTCACCGCAACCTCAAACTTTTGGGCTCAAGGGACCCTCCTCCCTCAGCCTCCCAAGCAGCTAGGAGGACAAACACAAGGCCACTGCGCCTGGCTCCACTAATTTTTTTTTTTTTGTAGCGAGATGGGGTCTCGCTATGTTGCCCAGGCTGGTCTCAAACTCCTGGGCTCAAGTGATCCTCCTGCTTCGGCCTCCCAAAGTGCTGGGATTCCAGGTGTGAGCCACCCCACCGGGCCTCCTGTTTTATGTTACAGAGTTCCTGCATGCTCAATGCCACCAGTGAAAATAATCACGGAGATTCACAGTCATAATGATAATCATAGGGACCCCTCTGCCACCCCTTTCTCCTGCACACATGAAGCACTTGTCTGAAGTTGGGGGCCTGCATGGTGGACCCCCAGAGCCATCTATCCTCTGGAGCCTGGAGATGCTGGGGCTGGACTCCGAGGTCCTGCCTTGAACCCCAGACCATGCTGAGCACCGTGAGTCGCCAGTCTGCAGGGAGACTCGGGATAACGGGTTGCTCCTGGTGCCATCTCTACTCCCCCACCCTGGCCTGGCCTGAGCCAGCAATGATGCTGGGACTCCTGTCCCTTCCACTGTGGGTCTGGAATCAAGCAGAAGATGCGGAAGAAAACAGGCCTGCAGAGGACTTTCAGCTTCCACTAGGCTGTCAGAGAGGTGGGCAGGGCCAGGAGAGCCGGCCCCTCTCTCCCCTTCCCGGTACCAAGCACAGAGGCAGCTCCCATTCCAGAGTCTGGGCTCTGGTCCTGGCCACCTCGTTGGCTAGCTGTGTGACTCTGACATTAACTGAGCGGCTACTATGTTTGTCAGGCACAGGAGTGGGCGGTACAGGTTTGGAGGTGAACTAGAAGATAGGGCTCCTGCCTCAACAGCCCATGGCCTGTCACTGCAAAAGTCACTCAGATCATTCCCGAGGCACAGCTGCTCGAGATGCCACCGTGGCCCAGCTGGGGGATGGGGTGCTGGGAGTGTGTCCTGGAGCGTGACCCGGCCTGGAGTGGTCAGAGAGGCTTCTCTCAGGGAGATGCTGTGGTGCTGAGAAGGAAGCGGTGAGCGGAGTCAGGCAGGTGGGGAGGAGGGGGAAGAGCAGACCATGCGGAAGACACCCGCATGGACGCTCTGAGCCAGGAGGGGCCTTCACCTCCAGAAACCTCCATTTCTCCATCGGTAAAGTGGGTGGGATTGGCCTCGCCTCCTGGATGTTGGGACGATGGGGCAGAATCGTGCCTGGAAAGCACAGAGCCCCGTGTCTGGCTCTCAGGTCTCCTGAATAGCTGTTAGAATCACAGATGCTTATGGCGGATCCCCTGAGCTTGTGGGGGTCCCCAGAGACCGTCTGGTCCAGTGGTTCTCAACCTGAATGGTTCTGCCCCTGAGGGGATATTTGGCAATGTCTGGAGACACTTGGGGTTGTCCTAACTTGGGGAGGGGGTGCCACTGGCATCTGTCTGGTAGAGGCTGGAGATGCTGCTAAATGTCTACTATGCACAGGACAGGCCTCTACGACAGTGACCTGGCCCCGAATGTCAGGAGTGCCGGGGTGGGGAAACCCTGATCTAGTATGCGCCACTTACTTTACTCACAGGGAAACTGAGGGGCGTTGTGGGGAAGGGGTTTGCTCAGGGTCCTCCCCCAGCACAACAGGTTAGGGCCAGGCCGGGGGCACAGGCCTGTGTCCTGGCACCAGAGCAGGTCTGGCAGCAGCGTGTCTGAAGGAGAGAGGGAGGGACCGGCAGGAGGGGAGGGAGGAGGCCCGGGCCTGTGGGAACCTGACCCTGGACTGGGGTGGAGGATGGAGTCACCTCTCTCAGGTATCCTGGGGACAAAATTCTTGGGCATGATCTTCATCATAAGCCAGCAGCTCACTCGGGTGCCCACTGCAAGAGGGGGTGTGCAGCTGTTTCAGGGGGTCCTGACTCAGCCAGCCGGTGGCAGATGGGTGGCACGTCAGGCTGGGACCATGGCGTGAAATCCCAGCCTCAGAGCTGTGATTTGCAGGGTGGTAGAGGCCTGGGGGTGGCTGGGGTGTCTGGGAAGGTTCAGACCCCCCCCCCCCATCCTGTCTCTCTGCTTTAGTTGAGGCAGGCTCCCTCCTCCACCTTCTGATGATGAGCAGGGGGTTACGTAATGTTTGGGTAGCAGTCGCTTTACCCATGCGCTTACACGGGGGCGGTGCAGCCTGGCTTGCCAGAGGGGCGGGTGAGGCGGGGAGCCTGGGAGGCAGGAGCCCTGGGTCTGAGCCCTGTTTCTGTTGATGACTTGCTGTGTGACTTTCGGCCTGTCACTCTCCCTCTCTGGGCCTGTCTTCTCCATACACAGAGGGTGGGAGCACATCACTGGTTTTCTTTTCTTATTTATTTATTTATTTATTTATTTATTTATTTATTTATTTATTTCTTCTGAGACGGAGTCTGGCTCTGTCCCCCAGGCTGGAGTGCAGTGGTGTGATCTCGGCTCACTGCAAGCTCCACCTCCTGGGTTCACGCCATTCTCCTGCCTCAGCTTCCCTAGTAGCTGGGACTACCGGCGCCCACCACCACACCCGGCTAATTTTTTTGTATTTTCAGTAGAGATGGGGTTTCACTGTGTTAGCCAGGATGGTCTCCATCTCCTGACCTCGTGATCCGCCTGTCTCGGCCTCCCATAGTGCTGGGATTACAGGTGTGAGCCACCGTGCCCGGTCCACTGGTTTTCTTTTCTTTTCTTTCTTTTTTTTTTTTTTTTTTGAGATAGAGTCTCACTTTATCGCCCAGGCTGGAGTGCAGTCGCGTGATCTTGGCTCACTGCAACCTCTGACTCCTGGGTTCAAGTGATTCTCCTGCCTCAGCCTCCTCAGTAGCTGGGACTAGAGACATGTGGCATCAGGCCCTGCTAATTTTGTATGTATAGTAGAGACGGGGTTTCACCATGTTGGCTAGGCTGGTCTCAAACTCCTGACCTCAAATGATCCGCCCACCTCTGCCTCCCAAAGTGCTGGAATTATAGGCATGAGCCACCATGCCTGGCAACACCTCAGTGGTTTTCTAACTGTGCCCACAGAGCTCTTAGATCTCAGCCAGGGTCTCTGGAGGTCCCTGTTCCATGGGGCTCAGGAAGAAGGAGCCAGACACCAACTGGGCTCTTGCTCCCTCTGCCCCTGCCTGGCAATTTGTGTGTTTATTCATTCACCTCACTGGACAAACATGCCCCAGGACCTTGTTACACGCCAGGCCTCATGCGGGTCACCAGGGCACAGTGGTGTCAGGAGGCCTACATTCTGGTGGGGGCCTGGCCTGGAGGCACATATGGTATAGCGTGGTCCACACTCTGCTGGGACAGGCAAGCAGGCAGGGGTGCAGAGGAGGTCCCAAGGCCTCAGACCTGGGGCTGGGCCGACTTCCTGAAAGCAGCAGCATCTAAGCTGCGGCCTGGTGGGAGAGTGGATGGGCCCATATTAGAGAAAGCGATATTCTAACGCTTCTTAAAATGGTCAGGAAGGCTTCGTTTGGGACTCTTGCAGTAGGTGTCAGGACTGTCACAACCCAGGAGAGAGGGGACTCAACTTCGAATGCGAGGAAAAGTGAGGCTTCACAGCCAATGAACAGGGTGAGGGGTCAGCGGATGGAAACTAAGAGGAGGCCTCCAGGGCAGGGGATTCCTGCTGAACTGACGGGGCAGGCTGATGCTGGAGGCGGGACGAGGACTCACACGTGAATGGGGAGGCGGAACTTGATCGGATATCGTGGGGGTGGGGATTCTGGCTACCCCAACTTAGGATTCTCGCTACAGCTGGGCCAGGCAGGCTGAAGAGCAGGGGAGGGGCCAGGGGCCAGGTCGAGGCCAAGTGAGAAGAGGGCTCAGAGGAGCCTGTCTGAAGTCTGGGTGTGGAGTATGGGGGGTTTGGCAGGAGGAAGCTGGAACATCAGGCTGGGCACCCTCTCATGGGCATCGCCTTGTGGGGGGCTTCTTGGGGCCCCAATAATGGCATGGAAGGGAGCTGGGGCCCCACAGTGATAACCTCTGCAGGGGTAACCGGATAGGCCCCCAAAGGCTCCCCACTGAAGCCGGTTTCCCTCTGCAAAGACCTTCACTGCCAGCCTTCCACAGCTGCTTACTGTGCTGGCGCTGTGCACAGCCTCTGTCTCCTTAGAGCAGCCCCTTGTGAGCCATCTGCAGGGACGCCTTTGGGTGCCTTTTGTCTTTATTGTTTTTAATAACCTTTTAGAATAACTCAAGTAACACAAAGTCATTGTGGATAAGTTAGAAGGTTTACACGAAGAAGAAGCAACCACTTGGCATCCAGAGAGGTCTGGTGACAGCTGGTTGTGCCCCCACATGGGTCATTAAGTCCTGGTGCCAGGCATGTTCCCTCCCCTGCCCAGGGGCCCATCCTGGCCTGGGAGTCTGGGGTCATGGGCCAGGCTGAAACAGAAGAAACTCAAAAGAAGCAGGGAGAAGGCAGGTTTAAGGGCCAGGACGGGGGTGGCTGTGTCCCTTCCTCCTGCTGTGGGAAGGGACTTGAGATCCGTGTGCTTTGCTTCCTTCTTGCTTGGCCGATCCAAGCAGGGGCTCAGAACAGATCTCAGGGCTGAGCAGAGGCCAGTAGACCCTGAGAGTCCTGCCAGGCTGCAGGGATTCTGGGTGGGCCTGCGGACATCACATGCACGGGAGGGACGGATGCTGAGGTCACACACCGGCTGGCAGGGGAGAGACAGGAGAGGCGGGGCGGGCTCCGAGTCTCACGAGTTGCTGTGGATGAATCTCCTGATCTCTCTGTGCCTCAGTGCCTGTATCTGTGAAATGGGATGGTTGGGCCGACCTGCTGAGGGAACTACCCTCTCGGCACAGTGCCCGGGTTTGGGCTGCTATCATGGGCTGTTACAAAGACCCGTGGTTCCTGAGCCAGGACCTACCTCCCTGGGCCTCTAGTGCCCTTCGAGGTGTTCTGGGGTGGGGACAGGGAAAGGTGCAGAGGGCCGGCCTATTCACAGCCTCCTGCTTGCTGTGGGCACTGCTGGGACGGTCATGTGCCCGCCGTGGTCTGACTCAAGAAGAACTGCCCTCCTTCCCACATCCTGCTCCCTCTTCTCTGCCCTCCCCCATCCGCCTCCTCCCCTCAACCGCCCTCACTCCGGCAGCAGCAGTCACAGTACTGGCAGGAGGCTGGGTGCCTGAGCTTCACCATCCAGGCTGCAGAATTTTCAGGGTGCCATCCCTGGGTGCCCCACATGTCCCTTCAGGTGTGCCCAGGATCCATTCCAGTCGTTAGATTCCTCTTCACTGGGGAGGGGGACGGTGGCTTTTCCATGTGCGTCCTCTCTGTATGGGCCCTAATCACAGCACTGCACACACCATGCACGGTACTCCCATAACCCTCTCCGATGTTCGAGGGGAGGGTGGAGGCTTTGTGTGGGTCACATTAGAATGGGGGACAGTGGGCAGTGTGAAAGTCTCCGGTGATCTGGCTTCTCTGAGCATCGGCTTCTTCAGCATTCACGTTTGATCCCATCTCAGCTGTAGTCTGGGCTTCCAGGACTTGTAAATGTCTTCCTCTCTCTGAGCCTGTTTCTTCATCTGTAAAATGGGCTTCCTCGGCCGGGCACTGTGGCTCACGCCTGTAATCTCAGCACTTTGGGAGGCCAAGGCAGGCAGATCTCCTGAGGTCAAGGGTTCGACACCAGCCTGGCCAATATGGCAAAACCCTGTCTCTACTAAAAATACAAAAATTAGCTGGGTGTGATGGTGCATGCCTGTAATCCCAGCTACTCGGGAGGCTGAGGCAGGAGAATCACTTGAACCCAGGAGGTGGAGGTTGCAGTGAGCCGAGATCCTGCCACTGCACTCCAGCCTGGGCGACAGAGTGAGACTCCATCTCAAAAACAAAACAAAAAGGCTTCCTCATAGTACCTTCTCAGGGCCGTTAGGGGCATTCTAGGAGAATAAGGTGTGCAGAGTTCCCAGTCGCGTCGGGCCCTGCAAAGGTAATAGCTGGTGTTGGTGACAGATGACCACTCTCTCTGGCTTCCTGATGTGGAATAAATTGTCCTCCGAGGAGTGCGTGTCCTCCTGGGGGTGGGGCGGGAGGGGTGGTTAAACTGCCTACAGGAGCCAGTTTGTGAATTGGTTTAGAACAGCACATATTGAAGTTCACAGTTCTAAAGATCACACTCTTGACTCATTTTTGTGCTGAGCCCTGTGGTTACATGCACCATGTCCCCTGATACCAACAAGAGGGGTATGAGAACCATCCCTTTTTATGGATGAGGAAACTGAGGCTCAGACAGGTGAGGGCATTTGCTTGAGGCTGTACAGCCAGTGGATGGCAGAGATTTGGCCTGGGATTGGGAGTGCAAAGCCATTCCAGCGTCAGCTGCCTAGGGATCTGGAGGGTTTTGTGCTGGGCACCGGGACTGCAGGGTGGACAAGTCCAGTTGGAACAGCCAGGATCCCCCCATGCTGTTTACCCAGTTCCCTGGGAACAGAGACTGAGGGGCGGGGTGTGGGCATGTGGGAGGAGCCACCTGCCGGCTCCATATGGTGGTCTACCCACCAGCACCAGCAGCAGCCCACCCAGCCTGATGCCAGGAGGGGCTCGGCAGAGAAGGTGGGGAGGTGGGAGGGTCTTGTGCAGGCATGCGGCTTTGGGGAGGCCATTCATGTGACTCTTGTTTTAGCCCCCTTGGGTGGAGCACAGGGCTGGGTGGCCAAGTGCTCGCTCTGTGTGCAGTATCTGGGTTAATTCCTATGTCAGTTGGTAACCCTCTTATGCAGACGAGGCTAGGAGAGGTGAAGTCTGTATCCAAGGTCACACTGCTAGTGAGAGGCAGAGGTGGGGCTGCGCCTGTGCCTGTCAAGTCCATGGCCCCATGTAGCACCTCCTCTTTGAACGAGGAGCCACAGCTTTCCTGGGCCCTGGGCGGGCGAAGTTGGTGGGTGGGTGATGTTGGCATCTCCTTTACCCTCTCTGGCCTGGTCCGCTGCCTCCAGGTACAAAGGCTTCATCAAGGACTGCCCCAGTGGGCAGCTGGATGCGGCAGGCTTCCAGAAGATCTACAAGCAATTCTTCCCGTTCGGAGACCCCACCAAGTTTGCCACATTTGTTTTCAACGTCTTTGACGAAAACAAGGTGAGCTGGGGATTGATGGGGCCTGCGTCAGCCCGGAGACTTTTCCCTCCTGCGGCAGCTGGCTCAGCTCCTGTGGGTACCCGCAACGTCTCCACACCTACTCTCTCCTGCCGATGTTCCCTTCTAGAGAAGGAACACACACATGAGTGCATGCTGACATGCACAGATACACAGTCGCACACAAATGCATGCACATGTACACATGCAGACACACACAAAATAAACACAGATGCATCCAAATGCATGCACACGTGTGCACACATATGTACACCCACACATGTACTGACATGCACATCCAAGCGCTCACACAGACGTGTATGTGCACATGCAGGCGAATACCATGCACACATGTGGGCACACATACATGGAGATGCAGCCACACACGTGAACACACATGTATATTCATACGGTGCACACAAATGCACACATATGCACACAATGCATGGACTTGCAGGTGCACACACGTGTACACACAGAGAGACATATACACATATGCATATGTATACAGTGCACACACATGCATGTATACACGTACACCCTAACATTTCTCTTACAAGCATAAAATGCAAATTCCTCCCATGATAATAGCAGGATTAATAATAATAACCAATATTTCCTGAACATTTACTATGTGTAACCTCTTTACATGGATTTTTTTTTTTTTTTTTTGAGACACAGTCTCGCTCTGTCGCCCAGGCTGGAGTGCAATGGTGCAATCTCGATTCACTGCAACCTCTGCCTCCTGGATTCAAGCAATTCCCCTGCCTCAGCCTCCTGAGAAGCTGGGATTACAGGCGCCTGTCACCACACCTGGCTAATTTTTGTATTTTTAGTAGAGATGGGGTTTCACTGTATTGCCCAGGCTGGTCTCGAACTCCTGACCTCAGATGATCCACCCACTTTGGCCTCCCAAAGTGCTGGGATTTCAGGTGTGAGCCACCGTGCCCGGCCATACATGGATTATTTTGAATGAGGCCTTACAAGCACCTGGGAGCTGGGTATTTTAATGCCCATTTTGTAGGTCAGGAAACTGAGGCTCTGAGAATCGTAAGCTATAGGATCTTTTGTTCCTGGCTTTTTCCACCGAGCATCATGTTTTCAAGACTTACCATGTGGTAGCTTGTGTCACCTCCGGGCAGTGGCTGCACGGATAGCTGTTGGGTTATCTGCCCTGACCCTGATTCTGTCCTGCAGTAGCATTTGAGGATAGATTTACTGCCACTTGTCTCTGTACCCCCTGCTGCTGGCACCACGGAGGTTTCTCTTCTATCCCACCCCCAGTTTCTCCCAGGTGCCCCCAGGCTGGGAGTCACATTCCTGACCCTGGGAAGGGCTCTTCCCTTCTTGGGCCTCGGTTTCTTCATTTGCAAATAAGAGGTGGAATTAAACAACCTGCAGCGGCCTTCCCTCTGCAAAAGGCCACGAGCCCACAGCTCTAGGCCGAGGGGCTTCCAGGCTGTTGCTGAGAGGAGCTCAGGCATTGGTGCTTTTGGCACCTTCTCCCATCAGGAGTGGAGTAAGCCTCTCCATTCAGCCTCAGCCCTTCTTCCTGTGCCTCCCTCCTGGCCTCTCCCACTTCTAACCCCCCACACAGTCCCCCAGCCTCTGCTCCCCACCCTCTCCTTGCCTCTCACCCCCCATTCCTTCGAGCCTGTCCTCTCCACCTGAGTGTCCACTGGCCACAGTGTCTGGAGCCTGCAACTGCCCCTCGCCCGTCCCCGAGGTTCAGCCTGACCCGGTGGCCTGACCGGCACTGACCAAGGCCATCCCCTCTCTCTTCTGTCAGGACGGGCGAATTGAGTTCTCCGAGTTCATCCAGGCGCTGTCGGTGACCTCGCGGGGAACCCTGGATGAGAAGCTGCGGTGTAAGTCCTGCCCCCTTGGCCCTGTGGGGCAGCAGCTGGAGGGCCCAGGTCAGAGGGAGGCAGCCCTCGGCCCTCACCAGGCAGGGGTGACAGACACCCACCGCAGTGACCACAGATGGCATCCCAGCTGCGTCTGCAGAGGGCAGGCCTTGGCCCTGGGCAGGTGGCCCTCACATGGCCACATAACTAGGCCAGGCTGACTGTCCAGGGTTCAGAGAGCAGCACAGACATCTGTCAGGTGGGAGGGTTTCCTGCAGGCACTGGCAGCAGGAAGGAGCTCGCTGAGGCAGGCAGACAGGGAGGGCTGGGGGCAGAGGCTGGCAGGAGCCTTGGCTGCACTCGGGCAGGTGCAGACCTGGGCCGCAGGAGGGGCGGTGGGAACCCAAGACCCAGGTTCAGTGCCGGACCCACCTCTTTCATAGCCACTGCGTTGATTCTTGCTTTCACTCATTCTCGTTCATTGACCAAATAACGACTGAACGCAGCCACCTGTTGGTACCAGGGATCCACTGCGGGATAAGATAGATGGGTCCCTGCCCTCAGGGCGATTAGTCTAGAGTGGCAGCAGAATTTAAAAAAAAACCCTCAGGAAACTGCAGGCGAGGAGGAGAGAGGGAGTTGTGAGCAGGAGAGGACCTGCCTGGCAGGCGCAGAGCTGGGGATGAGGGGAGCTGGGGAGGGGGTGTTAAGGGCTCCAGGCAGGGGGCCTACGTGTGTGAGGCCCAGTGGAGGGAGGCTGAGAGGGAGTTGGGAGGGGAAGCTGTGCAGGCCCCTGGCGGCATTAGCAGGAACACAGGGTGCGTGGAGAGGAGGGAAGATGGAAACCAGCTGGCCAGAGCTCCCTGCTCGGTAAGACTTACACACTTCATTCCATCGGCAGCGAGAAGACCCTGCAGTTTCTTTTTCTTTTTTTTTTCTTTAAGAAATAAAAGAGAATTTTATTTATGCAAAAGCTCCTCCTCCCGATGCACTATTTTATTTTCTAATGTTGACTGTAGCAGGCCGCACCATAATTGTGGGAGCAGAGTGGACTGTGGGGAGGAGGCAGGGGCTGGAGTGGGGGGAAGGGGAGGGGTGCTCCTCTGGGCCACATCCCAGGCCCCGGGCTCTCCCACGCACTCAGCTCCAGCCACTGAGACCTTGGCCCTGGCAGCCCAATGCCCCATCCCTTTATTTAATTAATTAATTAATTTATTTATTTATTTATTTATAGACAGAGTCTTGCTCTGTCGCCCAGGCTGGAGTGCAGTGGCACGATCTCGGCCCACTACACTCTCCACCTCCTGGGTTCGAGTAATTCTCCTGCCTCAGCCTCCCAAGTAGCCGGGATTACAGGCGTGCACCATCACACCTGGCTAATTTTCGTATTTTTAGTAGAGATGGGGTTTCACTATGTTGGCCAGGCTGGTCTCGAACTCCTGACCTCAGATGATCCACCTGCCTTGGCCTTCCAAAGTGCTGGAATTACAGGTGTGAGCCACCGTGCCTGGCCCTGTTATTTTTAATATATATAATATTTAATATATATATAATATTATATATATATATATAGAGAGAGAGAGAGAGAGAGAGAGAGACTTGCTCTGTCACCCAGGCTGGAGTGCAGTGGCTTGATCTCGGCTTATTGCAACCTTCGCCTTCTGGGCTCAAGCCATCCTCCCACCTCAACCTCCCAAGTAGCTGGAACTACAGGCACACGCCACCATGCCTGGCTAATTTTTGTAGAGACGGGGTTTTGCCATGTTGTCCAGGCTGGTCTCGAACTCCTGGGCTCAAGCAGTCCGCTCACCTCAGCCTCCCAAAGTCCTGGGATTACAGGTGTGAGCCACCATGCCCAGCCTTATTTATTTTTAACCCTAGTTGCAATGGTGTGTGTGTGTGTGTGTGTGTGTGTGCGTGTGCGTGTGTGTCTGTCCTTGTCTATCCTGATGTAAATATTAGTTGACCTGATGAGGAATGGGCCATCCGGTC
This sequence comes from Hylobates moloch, assembly GCF_009828535.3. Taxonomy (NCBI): domain Eukaryota; kingdom Metazoa; phylum Chordata; class Mammalia; order Primates; family Hylobatidae; genus Hylobates; species Hylobates moloch. Next base: position 102,430,282 of record NW_026652285.1, read on the forward strand.
GCTGACTTCATGTTGGGGTGCAGAGAGGAGGGGTGAGTTGAAGACCCCTCCCCACTGCCCCAGCCCAGGATCACTCAGCACTGCTGCTTGCCTACAGGGGCCTTCAAGCTCTACGACTTGGACAACGATGGCTACATCACCAGGAACGAGATGCTGGACATTGTGGATGCCATTTACCAGATGGTGGTGAGAGGCCGGGTCCCGTGTGGTTAGGGGTGGCAGGAGGGGCAAAGCCAGTGACTGAGAGAGAGGGAGAGCACTTGTGCAGCCATGCTCCTGCCCAGGGTGGAAGCAGGGGTCACTGGCTGAACCATTCTGTACATCTCTGCCTGGGCAGGCAGGCACAAGCTGGTAGATAGTGGCGCTGGGGTGTGGGATGTTCCAGGGCAGAATGGCAGGGATGGGGAGGGGAAAGAAGAAGGGGGCAGCCCTCATCTGGAACCTGCCAGGTCCGGGGGGCAAATGCATGGCCAAGAGCTCAAAGCCCAGAGTGCCAGGGCCCACCCCCGCCTTGTCCGTCCCTGCAGGGGAATACCGTGGAGCTCCCGGAGGAGGAGAACACTCCCGAGAAGAGGGTGGACCGGATCTTTGCCATGATGGACAAGGTGAGGTCGGGGGTGGGGCCGGTCCTGGACCAGGGAGGCAAGGTGTTGGGGGCAGGAATTGGAGTCCCTGGAGCCTGGGCCTGGCTTTGCTGCCAACCCCCTCCATGGCTCACGGCAGGCGGCACGGTGTCATACCCCTGCTCAGCAGCTAGCCCCATCCAATGTCCAGAGTCTTAAGTCAGTTTGCTTGGCACGTTTTCTTTAATCAACCAAAGTCCTTAGCCTTTTTTTTTTGTTTGCCATGGACCCCTTTGGCATTCTGGAGAAGCCTACGGACTTCTCAGAATAATGGCTTTAAGTGCATAAAATAAAATCGTAAGATCAAAAAGGAAGCTGATTATTTTAGAAAACAGCTGTCAGAGTATTTTTAAAAAAGAATCTGTGATGTAGCATTCTGTGAGCTGCTTTCTTAATGCATTCACTCAGATGTAGTGGTGGGTCCAGCAACCCCAGAAATTGCGAGCTGTAATATCTGCAGCAACTGGGGTGTGTTATGAAAATACCTGTGATCCCTACTGTCGACAGATCACAGGTACTGCAGGTCCTGTTGGGGACCATCACCTAGGTTTCCATCAAAGGGAAAGCTACATTTCAGTTAGAGGTTAGTAAAAAGAAAGGCTGATTTTTTTTTTCCCCCAAGTTCATAGACCTGCTGACTTCTATCCACAGGCCCAAGGTCAAGAAACCCTTCTCTTTTTTTTTGAGACAGAGTCTCACCCTGTCGCCCAGGCTGGAATGCATTGGGGTGATCTCAGCTCAGTGCAAGCTCTGCCTCCTGGGTTCATGCAACTCTCCTGCCTCAGCCTCCCGAGTAGCTGGGACTACAGGCGCATGCCACCACACGTGGCTAATTTTTTGTATTTTTAGTAGAGACGGGGTTTCACCGTGTTAGCCAGGATGGTCTCGGTCTCCTGACCTTGTGATCCACCAGCGTTGGCCTCCCAAAGTGCTGGGATTACAGGCGTGAGCCACCGTGCCTGGCCAAGAAACCCTTCTTTAAAGGGAGCCAAAGGCCAGGTGCAGTGGCTCACACCTGTAATCCCAGCACTTTGGGAGGCCGAGGTGGGTGAATCACCTGAGGTCAGGAGTTCGAGACCATCCTGGCCAACATGGTGAATCCCTGTCTCTACTTAAAAAAAATCCGGGAGGCAGCGGTTGCAGTGAGTGGAGATTGCGCCATTGCACTCCAGCCTGGGCAAAAGAGACACAGTCTCAAAAAAAAAAAAAAATTAGCCAGGCATGATGGCACATGCCTGTAATCCCAGCTACTTGGGAGGCTGAGGCAGGAGAATTGCTTGAACCTGGGAGGCCGAGGTTGTAGTGAGCCGAGATCACAGCACTGCACTCCAGCCTGGGCAATAAGAGTGAGACTGTCTCAAAAGGAAAAAAAAAAAAAAAAGGAACCATAGACACTGGTGCCTACTTGAGGGTGGAGGGTGAGAGGAAGGAGAGGATCAAAACCCACCTCTTGTCAGGTACTGCGCTTATCACCTGAGTGACGAAATAGTCTGTACAGCAAACCCCCACAACAGGGGATTTACCTATATAACAAACCTGAACATGTATCATTGAGCCTAAAATAAAAGCCTAAAAAAAGGGACTCCAAAAAAATAAGGAATCCTTCTTTAAATCAAACTTTTTTAAAACTAAAAACTAAAATAACTTAAATGTAAATTTGAAATAATGACGTTAGGGAAATCCAGGTGTTATGTGCCTTCAGCAAAATAATATAAAATGGTCAGGTACGGTGGCTCACACCTGTCATCCCAGCACTTTGGGAGGCCAAGGCGAGTGGATCACTTGAGCTCAGGAGTTTGAGACCAGCCTGGGCAACATGACGAAACCCCGTCTCTACAAAAAATACAAAAATTAGCTGAGTGTGGTGGTGTGCACCTGTGGTCCCAGCTACGCGGGAGGCTGAAGTGGGAGGATGACTGGAGCTTGGGAAACCAAGGCTGCAGTGATTGCACTCCAGCCTGGGTGACAGAGTGAGACCCTGTCTCAATCAATCAATCAATCAATCATAGAAATTCCTGTAACGCAGGGCTGCTTATTAGATTCTGGCTGGAGACAGCTGTTTGCCCTAAAAGCTTTGAGCCTGAGGCCTGTACTTTCTTAATTAAAAAAAGGGAGATTAGCCCATGTTAGAGGAGCGGTAGAGACGTGCTGGCCTCACACCCAGCTGGCCTCTTGGTAATGATCAAAAGATTTATCGACGGAGTGTGGAGCATGGAATAATAAGTTTCTCCTGGTGTGCGTCCACGTGGCTTAAGGCCAAGGCCACGCACTCCTTGCCGTTCCCCTGTTGCACCTCCCTCATTTTGGGAAACAGCACAGACCCTGTAGTCACACTGACTAGGGTGTGGATCTGACTTCCCCATTTCCCAGCCCTGGGGCCTGGGTAGGTGACGGAGCCTCAGCTTCCTCACTGGTAAAATGGGGATGAGAGCAGCACCCTCCTCTTGGCTTGGCCGTGAGGGTTCCGTGCACTGAGGGTCATGCCGTGCTTGGCGTGTGTCGTGTACGCAGCGAGCGATCCCTGAGCACGGCTGGGGTGTGCTCATCGGTGCTGTTGTCGGCGCTTGCCCTCTCTGGATACCCGAGATTGAGTAGGTGCTCTCCATGGCCTTTTTCTTGTGGTCCACGGGCTTCCTTGAGAGATGCTCCGGGGAAGGGATTCTGGCCCAAACGTCCCCTCCCGAGAGACTCACTAAAATTCCTCTTTCTGAGCCATGTCCAGCCCCCTTCCAGGTCTCCCAGGGTCCAGTGTGGGCTGCTCCAGGGGCAGTTTAAATGCCCTCCCAAGAGCAACCCCAGAGAACCGCACGAGGCTCTCAGCCTTGTCAATTACTCACGTAGATGGGGATTAATAGCATTAACCATGACACGTGTGGAGTTACAGGGCGCTTCCCAGTTGGTCAAGCACAGAGCTGTCACCCCAGTGCCTGGAGGAAGCCAGGTAATTACCCTCCATCCCCAGGTAAAGAAACATGCCCAGAGAGGTGGGCCACGGTCCAAGGCTACCCTGCCATGAATGCCAAGGTCTGTCTGGTGCTGGCTGCTTGTAGGCCCTGAGCCACATTGCCTCCCTCCTGATCTAACCTTGGAAGGGCTCTTGGGACCGGCCCTGGGCTGGGCTTGTCCAGAGCCCTCTCCTGGGAGGCCCTGCACCCTCAGCGGCCGTTCTCTGCTCACAGAATGCCGACGGGAAGCTGACCCTGCAGGAGTTCCAGGAGGGGTCCAAGGCAGACCCGTCCATTGTGCAGGCGCTGTCCCTCTACGACGGGCTGGTATAGTCCCGGGCCGGAGCTGGGTGAGTGTGGACTCGGGGCCTGGGGTGGGTCTGGGATGGGTCGGGGTGAAAACCCAGCAGCAGGTCACCTAGGGTTGGCAGGTAATTACCTGGGTCTCTGGGGGTGTTGGGGTCAGCCCAGCGGGGACATAGCTGGGAGGAGGAGGCTGGAAGGGGGGCCTTCAAATTGGTCAGAGCTCCTCTGTTTTGATCATTTTTATAGACCCAGATCAGCCTGTGAGTTTGCTTGAACAGAATTTTTCTGGGTGGACTGGGCGTAGTGGCTCACGCCTGTAATCCCAGCACTTTGGGAAGCTGAAGCAGGCGGATCACCAGGTCAGGAGTTCAAGACCAGCCTGACGAACATGGGGAAACCCCGTCTCTTCTAAAAATACAAAAATCAGGCGGGCGTGGTGGTGCGCACCTATAGTCTCAGCTACTTGGGAGGCTGAGGCAGGAGAACCGCTTGAACCCAGGAGGTGGAGGTTGCAGTGAGCCGAGATTGCGCCACTGCACTCCAGCCTGGGCAACAGAGTGAGACTCCATCTCAAAAAAAAAAAAAAAAAAAAGAAAAGAATTGTCCTGGATGGAAGACACTTTGAAAATCAGTTCCCAACCAGGGCCAGGGGCCCGGGAGAGCAATTTCTTATCCCCTCTCTGAGCATCCGGTCAAAGACCTAAGCTCCTAGCTGTCACAGAATGACAGCACGCCTGGCAGAGGCCCCTGTTGCTGGTAGAGAGCTGTCTCCCTTCCTTCCTTCTCCTCCCTTCTCCCCTCTTTTCCTGCCTCTTCTTTGTGGAGTGTTCGATGTTGTCTGCGGGGAATGGGTGTGAATAACAACCAAGGTCTTGTCCAGAGATCAACGTTCTTGTCCACGTCCTGGTGAACCAGTGGATGCCTGCTCTTGGTATATATGTAAGGGTAGAATTGCTGGGACATAGGATGTGTGTAATATTCAGCTTTGGTAGTTACTAGCAAACAGTTTCCAAAGTGGTTGTGCTGTTTTGCAGTCCCACTAGTAGTGTATGAGAGTTCCAGTTGCTCCATATCCTCGCCAACACTGGGTATCTTCTGTCTTTTCAAATTTTAGCCATTTTTGCGAGTAAGGAGTCGTAACTTGTTCTAAGTTTACTTTGCATTTCTCTGATAAGCAGTGACGTTGAATGCCTTGTTATAAGTGTATCACCCATTTTAATGTGCTCATTTGTGACATGCTAGGTTAGTTATCCATTGCTACATATTACATTACCACAAACAGCAGCTTAAGAACAAACATTAGGAATTTGGCACAGTTAAGCTGGGTGCCTGTGGCTCAAGGACTCTCAGGAGTATGCAGTTCAGCTGTCCATAGGGTTTGCCCGGGTCTATCCTGGATTTAGCAGTGCAAGTTCCATGTTCTAGGAAACTCCTCAGTCTCCAGAAAATTGGGATACTTGTCAGCCATTGGCCAGGGCTGTGGTCTCATCTGAAGGTTTGGTTGGTGATGAACTGCTTCCAATCTCACTCATGTGGTTTGGCAGCCTTGTTCCCTTGCCATGTAGACACCTGTACAGGGCTGCCTCACAACATGGCTGCCAGCTTCCCTCAGAGCTTTCCAAGAGAGAAGGAGAGAAAAAGAGCCAGGATGAAAGCCACTGTCTTTTTATAGCATAATCTTGGAAGTGACATCCATCACTTTTTCTTTTTTTTTCTGCGACTGGGTCTCACTCTGTCACCCAGCCACCAGGTTATGGCTCACTGCAGCCTCGACCTCCCAGACTCAAACGAGCCTCCCACCTCAGCCCTCAGCTTTCCAAGTAGCTGGGACTACAGACATTTGCCACTGTATCTGGCTAATTAAAAAAAAGTTGGGTTTTTTTGTTTTTTTTTTTCTGTAGTGTAGAGATAGAGTCTCACTATGTTGCCCAGGCTGGTCTTGAACTGTTGACCTCAAGTGATCCTCCTATCTCGGCCTCCCAAAGTGCTGAGATTACAGGTGTGAGCCACTGCACCCAGCCATAGATTGGTTTTTGAATGCTAAGTCACCTTGCATTCTTAGAATAAACTCCACTTTGCTGTGATGTGTTATTTTTTATGTATCGTAAAATTTGATTTGTTGGCATTTTGTTTAGGAGGTCTACAGTGTTTCTTTTTTCTTTTTCGAGACAGGGTCTTACTCCGTCACCCAGGCTGGAGTGCAGTGACGTGATCTTGGCTCACTGCAGCCTCTGCCTCCTGGGTTCAAACAATTCTCCTGCCTCAGCTTCCCGAGTAGCTGGGACTATAGGTGCCTGCCACCATGGTGCCTGGCTAATTTTTGTATTTTTAGTAAAGATGGGGTTTCACCACGTTGGCTAGGCTGGTCTTGAACTCCTGACTTTGGGTGATCCACCCACCTCAGCCTCCCAAAGTGCTGGAACTACAGGCGTGAGCCACCATGCCTGGCCGGGCCTACACTGTTTTGAAACATCTGTTATTATTATTATTATTTTTCACAAGAAATCCTTTTTCATTGAAGAAACATTAGAAAATATGTTTAATGAGAAAACCTCAATTAAAAAGTTTATTTTAAAAAACCCCCTATGTATGACTCAGATATAATCACAGTGAGCATTTTAGTGTCCAGAGTGATTTTAAAAGAATTGAACACTTAACAACTTAACACTCAGTAAACTGAGTCACACAGAAATATATAATTAAAACCAATTTATAAAGGAACTATCACTGTTATTAATATTTCTTTTTTTTTTTCCAAGATAGAGTCTCCCAGGCTGGAGTGCAGTGGCGTGATCTTAGCTCACTGCAACCTCTGCCTCCTGGGTTCAAACAATTCTCATGCCTCAGCCTCCCAAGTAGCTGGGATTACAGGTGCTCGCCACCACGCCCGGCTAATTTTTGTACTTTTAGTAGAGATGGGGTTTCAGCATGTTGGACAGGCTGGTCTCGAACTCCTGAACTTGTGATCCACTCACCTCGGCCTCTCAAAGTGCTGGGATTACAGGCGTGGGCCACCGCGCCTGGCCAATATTTCCATCACAGAAATGTTTGACGTGTACCTTGACATGTCCCATGGTGAATGCTGATCTGTTGTCTAATTTTTCACAGTCCCCTTTTGCAAATCACCATGTCATATTATTTCCATGACAAGCTTGTCAAAGTGACAAGAGCCCTCGCATAATATGATCCCCCTTTCTATTAGCTCTGCTGGGAAATGGCCTTCTTTATTCTATAGGGCTGTTCCTTGTGCCTACGCTGTAGTAATTATATCCAATTTGTGTTCTATCATTTTAATGATTTATTTGCCTCCTCAGGTTCCTGATAGCTCATAATTCCTAGATCACTTGCAGTTATGTAAGTCATTGACTTACTCAGAAACTGAGATGAGGCTTATTTTCCACATTGTTAAATGTTGAGCCATCATTTTTCATAGCTGCATAATGCTCCATCACGTGGCTGGGCCATAATTTAACCAGTTCCACAGTGTTGGACACTCAAGTTGTTGGGAATTTGGGGAAGGGATTAAAAAATTATCTATTATGGGCCAGGCGCGGTGGCTCATGCCTGTAACCCCAGCACTTTGGGAGGCTGAGGCAAGTGGATCACTTGAGGTTAGGAGTTCAAGACCAGCCTGGGCAACATGGTGAAACCCCGTCTCTACAAAAAATACAAAAATCAGCCAGGTGTGGTGGTGGGCACCTGTAATCCCAGCTATTTTGGAGGCTGAGGCAGGAGAATCGCTTGAACCTGGGAGGCGGAGGTTGCAGTGAGCCAAAATCACTCCACTGCACACCAGTCTGGGTGACAGAGTGAGACTCCGTCTGAAAAACAAAACAAAACAAAACAAATTATCTATTATGGAAACATTCATACACAGTGGTAGAGAGAATAGTATAATGCTGGCTGGGCGCATGTGGTCACTCACACCTATAATCCCAGTACTTTGGGAGGCTGAAGTGGGAGGACTGCTTTAGGCCAGAAGTTCGAGTCCAGCCTAGGCAACATAGAGAGACTCTGTCTCTACAAAAAATACAAAAATTAGCCAGGTGTGGTGGCACATGCCTGTAGTCCCAGCTACTCAGGAAGCTGAGGCAGGAGGATCCCTTGAGCCCAGGAATTAAAGGCTACAGTGAACTAGGATTGTACCACTACACTCCTGCCTAGGTGACAGTGTGAGACTCTGTCTCTTAAAAAAAGAAAAAAAAAGTAATGTTCTGTACCCATCACTCAGCTTCCGAATCCCCAGTTCCCTGCCAATCTTGTACCATCTGTGCCCTCCCCCTCCCACCCCCACTCTTGTGATTTTGAAGCAAATTCAAGACATCATACTTAATCCATTTCAAAATGTATTTCTAAAAGATAAAGGTTCTTTAAAAAATTCATAAAGCAAAAACAATCAATAATTCCTTAATATCCTCTGATCTCTAGGTGCTATTCTAGTTTCCTGTTATCTCACCTTTTTTTTTTTTAACTTCGTTTACTGAAATCAGAATCAGAATGAAGTATACCCATTGTAATTGGTTGATAGGTCTCTTAAATTTATTTAGGCCATGTACAGTGGCTCACGCCTGTAATCCCAGCACTTTGGGAGGTTGAGGTGCGTGGATCACTTGAGCCCAAGAGTTCAAGACCAGCCTGGGCAACATGGTGAAACCCTGTCTCTACCAAAAATACAAAAATCAGCTGGGCGTGGTGGCGGGTGCCTGTAGTCCCACTAACTTAGGGGTGCTGAGGCAGAAGGATTGCTTGAACCAGGGAGGGTGAGGCTGCAGTAAGCTGAGATTGCACTACTGCACTCCAGCCTGGGTGATAAAGTGAGATTTTATCTCCAAAAAATAATCTTTTTAATTTTGTTTGTTTTTTATGTATTTATTTTTTGAGATGGAGTCTCACTCTTGTTGCCCAGGCTGGAGTGCAATGGCGTGATCTTGGCTCACTGCAACCTCTGCCTCCTGGATTCAAGCGATTCTCCTGCCTCAGCCTCCTGAGTAGCTGGGATTACAGGCACGCACCACCATGCCCGGCTAATTTTGTATTTTTAGTAGAGACGGGGTTTCACCATGTTGGCCAGGCTAGTCTCGAACACTTGAACTCAGGTGATCTGCCTGCCTTGGCTTCCCAAAGGGTTGGGATTACAGGCGTGAGCCACCTCACCTGGCCTGAGCGTGGATTTTTGGTTCTTTGGGTATATACCTAGGAGTGGAGTTGCTGGGTCATATGGTTAACTCTATGTTTAACTTTTTGAGGAACCACCAAACTGATCTCCAAAGTAGTGACAGCATTTTGCATATTCCCACCAGCAATGGACAGAGGTTCCAGTTTCCCACATCCTTGCCAACGCTTGTTATTTTCCATGAAAAAAAAAAAAAAGGTAGCCATCCTAGTGGGTGTGAAGTGGTTGCCTCACCGTGGTTTTTTGTTGTTGTTGTTTTGGTTTTTTGAGACAGGGTCCCACTCTGTCTCCCAGACTGGAGTGCAGTGATGCAATCTCAGCTCACTGCAACCTCTGCCTCCCAGGTTCAAGTCATTCTCCTGCCTGAGTCTCCCAAGCAGCTGGAATTATAGGTGGGCGCCACCACGCCCGGCTAATTTTCGTATTTTTGGTAGAGACCGGGTTTCACTGTGTTGGCCAAGCTGGTCTTGAACTCCTGGCCTCAAGCAATCCTCCTGCCTCGGCCTCCCAAAGTGCTGGATTTTACAGGTTTGACCCACCGCTCCCGGCCCTTCCTGTGGCTTTGATGTGTGTTTCCCTGATGACTAGGGATGTTGGGCATCTTTTCATGTGTTTATCGACTGTTCTATGCGTTGTTTTTAATGGTTTGTAAACTGTTTTATCGTGTGGGTGTGTCCTAATGTATCCCACCACTCCCTTGATACTGGACACTTAGATTGTTTTCTCTGCTTCCATTTTTGTTTTCTGTTTTCAGCTATTATAGATGATGCAGTGGTAAACATTTATTTATCAAGGATAAATATAGGCTGGGCATGGTGGCTCATGCCTGTAATCCCAGCACTTTGGGAGGCCGAGGCAGGTCTATCATGAGGTCAGGAGTTCGAGACCAGCCTGGCCAAGATGGTGAAACCCTGTCTCTACTAAAAAATACAAAAAAAAAATTAGCCAGGCGTGGTGGCGGGTGCCTGTAATCCCAGCTACTTGGGAGGCTAAGGCAGGAGAATCGCTTGAACCCAAGAGGTGGAGGTTGCAGGGAGCCGAGATTGTGCCACTGCACTGCAGCCCAGGTGACAGAGCAAGACTCCAACTCAAAAAAAAAAAAAAAAAAAGAAGAACCCAAAGGGTGCCTCAGAGGTTATGCACATTTTTAGGACTTCTGACATAGAATGCCACCTTGCCCTCTATCAACCTTCCTGCCAGCTCTCTGTGCCTATCCTCTGTGGCCAGACCTTAACCCCTATCCCCTGTGGCTGGATCTTAACCCATCCTGCCTCCTTGTGTCTTCCAGATGCCTGGGAACCACTCACCTCCTTCTGTGCCATGAGGCCACCTCAGCCCTGACACCAACCCCGTGCGTCTACCCAGCCTTCTTCCGCATCCACACACAGCCGGCTGCCCTTGACCCGGGAGGCCCCGGCTCTCCTCTCCCCTGTCCTGCACCCATCCCCCGCCTGAAGCCACCGGCTCCAATTGCCAGCAACCTCTGCTTGTCCGGAAAACGACAACACGAAACGGAAAAGGCTACAGCCCTCTGCAAAACCAAGGACTTGGCTGCCTCGCAGGCAGCCTCCGTTCCTCCTGCTCTCTTGCGCGTGTGCTTTTGGTTTTTATTTTGAACAGACGTTTTAAAAGAAAAAAAACAACTACCTTCTGTCCTAGAAGACACAGACTGACAGATGGGGCGAAGGCCTGGGGACCTCAGAGAACTCTGCCTTGCCCTCGTCCCTCGTCCTTCGGCAGCCGGAGAGGCTGTGGGTGGGCCGAGGGTGTCTAGGGGTTCTGCCTGGTCAACGTTATTTGTCGTCCCATCTTTTAGCAGCAAAACCACCTGCGTGGCTAGGATGATTAATTATGAGGATGATGATTTTTTTTGTGATAACAGTATTGTGCTTTTTGTGGGGAAAGTGAGGTTTTTTTTTATATACATATATAATTGATATCTTTTATTTATTGGTTGTTAACTGTTGCTGCTGCCTGGTGAGTCCTCAGCTCCCAGGGCTGTGGGCCCACCGTTTACATGTGCACGCCCTGACCCACCTGCCCACGCTGACTTGGGAGGATGGTGGCCTGCAGCGGCCAAGAAGCCAAAAAAATTTTTTGTTTTTCAGATACTGTGCTTGATTTTTGGAGAGGGGAGAGGTGGAAATTCCTAAATGGCTAATGCACTGTTCCCTCCAGCCCGGATGCCTCCCGCCAAACCCCTTTTCCCTGCTGCCCCTGTCCCCGCATCCTTGTTCTCCTCTGGGCCCGTAACATTTTTTCCGAGGATGAACAGGGGACATCTTTAGGTTTCTCAACTCTTGCTTTGGTGTTTGCCGCAGCATGGAAAACAGAGCGCCTGAGGCTGGGGGCCAGAAGAAGGGGCACTGAGTACCCAGGCAGAGTCAGGAGAGGTGGTCTTCAAGGTCAGTTAGCAGAAACCAAGGGGACCCCCGCCTCCTTGGGCTGGGGAGGGGATTTCAAGATAGTTCATGACTCTCTCCCGCTCTGCCTTCCCGCGTTCCTATCTGCTTTTTCCAGTAAACCGCATGGTGCCCTTCCCTGGCCCTCTCTTGGCTCAAAGGCTAGGAGGGAGGGAAGGAGAGAAGAGACCCAGGCAATCCCATCAAGGTAGTCCCTACACCTGGGGCTGTGGCCCACACGTCTTCACGGAGGCTTCCAGCTGTGCCTGCCACTGAGGCAGGCACGGCCCCAGGACCATCACCAGGAATGTGAGGCCACCCTGGACCAGAGGTAGGAACCCGAGGTCCGGCCCTTGCCCTTTGATTGTGGGCAGCCTCCTGCCCTCTCTGGGTCTCAGTTGCCCCATCTGCAGAGTGAGGAGGCCCGGGCTGGTTGGTCTTGAAGGCCGTTTTCCATGCTGACATCATGTAATTCTAGGGCTGGGGTTCAGTTTCCTGTGGCTGGTGATTCTGTGGTTAAGTTTGCTTGACCCCAGCAGCCTGAGGGACTGTCTGAGTCACAGCACAGCCCCTATTGCGTTGCTGCTGGTGTGTGGGCTCAGTTCCAGCAGATGAATGTGTCATATGGCACACCTTGTCCCTTCCCACAGCATTTCTTGGTCCCCCCAGACCCTTGAGCTCCCTTTGGGACCCAGAAGGAGTCCTTGCCCAGGGAAGGCTTGAGGTGAGAAGCCGCTTCTCAGACTGTCAGGACCAGGCCTGGGTCTAGAATTGTTGCTGCTGCTTTGCAGAGTCAACAGCCTATCATCCCATGTTTTAGAGGGGACACTTTGGTCCTCGGTTCCCACCCTCAGCAAGCAGGCCTCCAGCCCGAGGAAGGCCTCCGCTGGAGTGACGTTGCCGTGTGGGGCTGCGTGGCTGTTCCCCTTGGCTGGAGCATTCAGCCAACCCCAGCATCACCCCTGAGGCATTCATTGGCAGCCCTCTAGGACTGCACGCTGGCCCCACTGTAACCCCCCCTCCCCCACCAACATCCTGCAGGGATGGGGTCAGTGGTTCCCCCTTCACAGGCCACTTTGAAGGGCGGATTCTTTGACGCCCCTGCCAGTCGGCTCCCTGCTCAGCTGCTGGCCTGGGCTACCTGGGACTCAGCACCAATGGCTGAAGTTTCTCAGCAGGGCTCTGACCTGGGGTCTGGGGCAGGGGACGAACATGGTGACTTGGGGCTGAGAGGATGAGGGAGGTCTTTCCCAGGTCAAATTACTTTTCTTTGGCCTCTGCCTGAGGCTCGATTTGCCTCTCTGGTCCAGTGGGACTGACACTGTTGTACAACCTGACCTGTGGCTGAGGGTGTCTGGGCTTAAGCATGTGGACCCCTTCGGTGTGTCCGGCCTTCCTCCATCGTCCTGCCCTTTGGCCTTTTGGTTTGAAGCCACAGGTGTGGCTTCTGGCCTTAGCAGACAGTATCCTTGCGGACCGCAGCCCAGCATGCCGGTGGACCCACACCCCGAGCCAGCCCAGAGCTGCTGGAAGGGCCGCCCTTCCCAGCCCTGGCGGGGTGCTGGACACTGGCCATTTTTACTGGAGGTTGCCTGGCAGGGACCGATTTCTGCCCCTCCTCTCCCCAGGCCTCTGGCTGCAGTGATGCTGCAGAATCCTGAGCCAGGTGCCTCCTGAGCAGCACGTGCGCCTCTCCACGGCGGCGTTTGCTACCCAGTGCGGCTCCCTTCAGATGCTCTGATGCAGAGGGCACGCCCATAGTCCCTCTGCAGAGCCTCACACCGGGGGCCAGGGCAGGCACCAGCCCCAGGCGGCCAGTCGGCCACGGCCTGTCCTCTTCCTCGTAGCGTCTGCTCCTCACTTTGTGTTGATGGTGACTTAGGAGAATGTTCCGATTTTCCATGATCTAAGCAGGCCACGTTTAAAATAACATCAAGGCAAGCGTACGTGTCATCCTCTGTACTGACATCTCTTCCCCTGAAATGCTTTTCAGTTTGACAGCCCGTTTCCTAGACAAGTGTACCTGGGGTTTCAGGAACTTTGTCTCTTTTCGGAGGGGGTTGGTGGGGAGGTCGGGATGCCTGGGATCCCTTCCTGGAGAGGCAGCCTGTCTCTGGAAAAAGCCTCCATTGCCCACCCGCCAGGCGGAAAGTCACCCTGTTCCCAGCGCCGTTTCAGCATTTAATTTTAAGGGAGCTAAGGAAGCGCGGCGCGCCCTCTGGTGGTGGTAAGCCGCCAACGCACCTGGGGGCTGCAACCCCACCGGACGGGTGGTCCAGAGGGAGGCTGGAGCGGGGAGGCGAGGAGGGGGCTGTGAGTCCTCAGAGGCCCTGGGCCACCGCATTTCTGGCAGCGTTTCCCAGACACCCCTCTGCTAGGCCATCCCTGGATAGCAAGTGAATTAACTTAAGGGCACTGTGATGGGAAGCCTTGCCCCCCTCTTTTTTTTTTTTTAAATATCTGCGGAATAAACCCAATGGTTAATTTTTGAATGAATAAAAGGCTTTTGTTGAATAAACAGCTGGTCCCATCTTCTGTCTTGGCATCTTAGCATCCAGGCTTAGGCTCTGCCCCTTCTCCAGGATGGGGTAGCCCCGAGTCACCCTCTCCAGCCTGCACATTCCCCATTGTCCCTGTTTCTGCAGTGGCCCCTGGCCCCAGGGAGGCCTACCTCACTCCCAGCCCGACTCGGTGGCTGGCTTCCTCCAGGACTTGGCGCAAGTCAGTTCTGCTCATTGGGTCTCAATTCCCCCATCCCTTGGATGGGAGCAAGAGTCTCTGCTGGGCCTGCCTCCCAGGGGTCTGGTGAGACCCAAATAGTGTCATCATCAAAGCCCCTCGAAGAAGTGGAGGCCGGTGCCCAAGGGTACGGTTTGGACTGCTGCTGCCTCCCACCCGGAGCCTGCCACTTGGGGAGAAATTGGTGTAATGCTTGCAAAAACAAACAAACAAAAGGCAGTGTCTTCTGGCTGTGGTTATTTCCTTTCCCGCTTGCCTCCCCAGCCCTCTTTGAGTCTCTTTTTGGGGTGCCGTCCTGTCTGAACCTGCCGGTGTGTGTCTCTGGGGCCAGGGTCAGGGCGAGGCCCAGGGGTGGACAGGGGCCGTGTAGCATGCCCCAGCCTCCCCGAGCTCCTGCTGTATGTCGTCCATGTCACGCCAATTAAACACGCTTCCTGGACTTGTCCTCGCCTCCCTGTGTGGGCCTGTTGCTTTGTCTGTTTCCATTCTTTTCTGTTTCGTTTTAGGTTTCTTCCCCTTGTGACACCCTTTCTCTGGCTTTGGGTGTTGTCTTCCCAGTTTCCTGAACAGAAAAAATGTGTAGGCTGGGTGCGGTGGCTCACGCCTATAATGCCAGCACTTTGGGAGGCCGAGTTGGGCGGATCACCTGAGGTCTGGAGTTCGAGAACAGCCTGGCCAACATGGTGAAACCCTGTCTCTACTAAAATACAAAAATTAGCTGGGTGTGGTGGCAGGCGCCTGTAATCCCACCTACTTGGGAGCCTGAGGCAGGAGAATCACTGGAACCCGGGAGGCAGAGGTTGGAGTGAGCTGAGACCACACCATTGCACTCCAGCCTGGGTGACAAGAGCGAGACTCCATCTCAAAAAAAAAAAAAAAAAAAAGAGAGAGAGAGAGAAAGACTGCAAAGTGAGAACCTTGAGTATACTTTTAAACCAGAAAAATCTGCAGGAGTGTTTCTGTGAGGCCAAGAGTTGAGTGGTGTGAGGCCCCACCCATTGCCTCACCCACGATGTCCCCTGACCTGCCTGTTTCATCTGCAGAGGGCGGCTGCTGCTTTAAAAATGTCTGAAAACCATTGACCTAGATCAGTGGCTCTCAAAGTCAAGTGTGTCTCAGAATCACCTGGATTGGAGGCTGCTTCAAATCCAGCTTGCCAGCCCAGCCCCTGAGTTTCTGATTAGGAGGGTCTGGGCAGGGGCCTGGGAATCTGAGTTCCTAACAAGTTCCTGGGCTGCGCTGCTGCTGCGGGTCTGTGAATCCACTTTGAGGACCCCTGGGAGGTGTGTGCACTGCAGCATGTCCGGTTGGGTCCGTACCTCCATTGGCTCAGGGATTCAGGCTAATCATTCATTCGCTTCATCTGACTTTTGCACCTGTGATGGGCCAGGCGCAGGGGGCCTAGAGATTGGTTGCTGACCACATGGAGGGTTGCGTCGGGAGGGAAGGTGGGGAGACGAGCAGCTCTTGTGCAAGCTCCCGGCAGGCACCCTGAGAGGTGGCAGTCTGTGTGGCTGTCCTCCCCCGAGTCACCCTTGGCCTGGAACCTGGGATAGAGGAGAGCCCTCCTCTTCCCCCTCTGGTCAAGTAACCCCGTGCTTGCTCAGTATGCATGGGCCCTGCCATGTTGGGGAGAGGGGGATCAGAGGAGGTGGTGGTTTTCACTTTCATAGCTTGTTAAAGGAACACGAATTCAAAGAGCAATAATAAAAGCCAGCGTGGACTCAGGAGCGTAACTGCCGATTAGAATTCATTGCTGTTGGCCAAAAGCCTTGAAAGACACATGAAGCATGTAGATTGATAAGATCAAGCAGCCCATGTTAGAATGAGCCACCGCCTGAAAACACAGGCCACGTTTCAGACACGTTTCAGAGTGAAAGGAATCATCAGATCACCACCACCTTCCAGGCAAAGCTGGAGGCCCAACATGATTTCCGCTTTGGGGTTGAAGCAACCATTGAGAAGTGAATGCAGCGATGTCACCCTCTGTGGCCACGCTGGGCATCCAGCATTGTGCCTTGCTCTGGCGGGTCCTAGAGTGAAGATGCCAGAACTCCCCAGACCCTCAAGAGGGTTCCAAAGGCAGCATGGAAAGGCAGTGTGGGACGGTGGTTGGGGCCACAGGTTGTGGAATCTGACCTGGTTCCCAGCCAGGCTCTACCACTTTACGCTGGGCGTGTGTTCTAACAGACAGGGTCTTCTGGTAAAAATGTGGACCCTTGGCCAGGCACGGTGGCTCATGCCTGTAATCCCAGCACTTTGGGAGGCCGAGTTGGGCGGATCATGAGGTCAGGAGATTGAGACCATCCTGGCTAACATGGTGAAAGCCTGTCTCTACTAAAAATACAAAAAATTAGCCGGGCGTGGTGGCAGGTGCCTGTAGTCCCAGATATTCGGGAGGCTGAGGCAGGAGAATGGAGCGGACCCAGGAGGCGGAGCTTCCAGCCTAGTGACAGAGCAAAACTATGTCTCAAAAGAAAAAAACAAACAAATGAGAGGCAGACCCTGCCCCACAACCTCGCCAGAGGTGGAATGTTGCAATGAAGGCAGATACTAGATCAAATTCTGCCAGAAGTCCAGATATTCACTAGCAAGTAAGCACAAAGGCAGGCAGGCACCTGTACCTGTCCATCCAGGGTGTGGGGGCCCCAGGACCCCAGGGGCCCTGCCCCTGAGCACAGTCCTGAAGCACCAGGCTGCTGCTCTTCCCTAGTGGTGCACAGTGCTGAGCTCCGAGAATCTTTCTAGCCAACAATGTATCTTCACCACATTACACTTCTATGAAAAGGGACTTCTAACATCCTTTGTGTGGATAAAATCTGTGGTGTAGATTTTAATAAAAGTACATATTTAAAATGCTAATGTGACACCCTCTGGAGGGCTGATTCCTGACTAGACTGTTTCACACACTTGGGGACTGTCCCTGAGGCAGAGATCGGAGGTAATTTACATACCCACCCAATGTGCTGTTTCCACCGAAGCACTGAAAGTGAATCCATGCATGGGCGCCTTTCTTTGGAAATACCAAGCTCTGGTTCAGAGGGCTGTTGTGAGGGTAGCTGGGGCAATGTTTCCAGCAAAGGGTGAGCTTGAATAGAGGTGAGCTGTTGGTGGAGGAAGCTCAAGTCTTTTCCAGCAGCCTTGGGCGTGGTGTCTACAGGAACCACGGTTCAGAAACCGTGTTGCTGAGGGCACATGATGGGTCATGATCCCTTGCTCTGCTCTGAGTCAGGCTAAAGCCTGTGCTGACTCACCCCCCGGCCCAGCCTGCGCTGGATGGCTTACTGTGGGCTGAAGCTCAGTAGAAGCACAGACCTGGCCACCTGCTTTATCAGGATGGCTCAGACTGGCTGCTATTCCTTGGGTGTGATAGCACCGGTGAGTCCTCCTAGAGGGACCATCCTAGAGGTCCCATTTCTCCCCACCTCGGGCCTTCCACCCTGTCCGCACTGACCCTGCCAAGCCCCAAACTCACATCTCCATGTTAGAAAGTATCTCCCTAAATCTTACTCCCCAAAGCCCAGCTCAGGGCATCCCCAGGCATAGAGAGGAGATGACAAGGAGAAGAGTAGGGAGTTGGGCTGGGAGTGGGAATGTAATGTGGATCCCTGCCCTACAGTGGCCCCCTCCTCCCTGCCGTCTTCCTGCCTAGGGAGTAGAGAGGCAGAAAGTTACTCTCCAGGTTCATTGGTCTGGAGGAACTGGTTCAGGACAGTGGGCATGGAAAGGGGCTGGGAAGGACACCCTGAGCTTAGGCAAAATGAGCTTGTGTAGGTATGGAAAAGCTTTCTACTTGTTCCCCTTATCTCTTTTTAGCTGGGCACAGGGCCATGTGGAACAAAGGACTACATTTCCCAGCCTCCCTTGTGGCTGTGTGGCCATGTGACCCAGTTCTATCCAATAGGATGAGAATGATGAGCATAACTTTCCCTCTCTTCCCTCTTCCTGCTGACTGGATGGAGGACTCTGAAACAAGCCTTCCTAGAACTGGGTCTTTGACCGCATGGAGCTGCCACACCAGCTTTGAACCATTTACGCTGGAGCTCTTAGGAGGAAGAGAGACACACATTTATCTTGATTAAGCCATCCTGAGTCTCTGTGTCAACAGACCAATTTATATTCTCCCTAATGTACCCAGTGATCTGCTGGGTCGCTTTCAATGACCTGATGCCACCTGCAAATGTTTGCATCTAAACTCTCAATGTTTGCGAAAGTGATTTAATGAACAACTGTTCAGTGTCATGTGCTGGTGTAACTACTGCTTGCTCATGCCTTTGCAACCTGTCTTCTGCCTTTTCCCTCTTCCTGTCCCACTATGCCCTCCTCCTCCAAGGGCTCAGGAGACTGAGGGTCCTAGCCAGAGGGACTCCTGTGGGAAAGACTTTCTTTTGCAGAAGGACCAGGGACCTAGAGGCTCTAGGTTATTGAGGAGCCCAGGGCAGCCCCTGAGGACCGGGCCAGTTGGGTTTTCACTGGGTAACCACAGGAAGGACACTGGGCAGGCTGGCCTAGCGTTGAGCTCAGGAAGGATTCTGCCAGGGGTTTCAAGACTTGGGGACCAGACCTTTTCTTGTCTCTACAATTTCCTTCCTCAGAAATTGCTCTCTTCCTCCCAGAAACCTGAAATAAGCCATCCACATGAGCAGATCTTGGGGCTAAAAAAATATGATAAAGAGTAAAACAAGCTTTTTTCAGAGAGTCAGGGAGAAGGGTGGGAAGAGTCCCTTTGGTATCATTGTCAGGTGACTGAGAGTAGGTCCTGTTTTAGTCACTGGACTGTTGGTTGCCCCCAGAGGTGAGGGGAAGTCTTTGTGATATTGTGGAGGGCCCACTTTATTCTTTGAGGATTCTGAAGACCCAATTCATATGTTGGGCATCAAGAGGCCTTCCTACCTTAGAAGGGGCAGATCTGTGCAATGCCAGAGGCCGGAGCTGGGACCTGCAGGTGAAGGTGCAAGTGCTGGCCTGAAAGGAGGGAGAAAGGGAGCTCCTAGGCCAGACGCGGTATCTCATGCCTGTAGTCCCGGCACTTTGGGAGGCTGAGATGGGCAGATCACTTGAAGCCAGGAGTTCGAGACCAGCCTGGCCAACATGGTGAAACTCCGCCTCCACCAAAAATACAAAAATTAGCTGGGCATGGTGGCGTGTGCCTGTAATCCCAGGTAGTCGGGAGGCTGAGGCAGGGGAACTGCTTGAACTCAGGAGGTGGAGGTTGCAGTGGGCCGAGATCACACCACTGCACTCCAGCCTGGGTGACAGAACGAGACTCCATCTCAAAAAAAAACACACACACACACACACACACACACACACACACAAAACAAAAAAACAAAGGGAGCTCCCAGTCACGGGAAGGGAATCAGAGGGAACCCTGAGATTCGGATTCTACCCCCATGCTCATCCATCAGATCAACTAATACAAGCTGGATGCTGCTCAAGTGATTTCTAGGCAGAAGCCTAAAGCTAACCAGAGTCCTTCACCCATTTCCACAGGGATGAATGACAGCCTGGAGTGTATATGCTGGGCAGCCACAGTGCCAGGCTTCTGCCACAGCCTGCGATGGACGTGTAGCCTGGTTCAAGAAGGAAGGCTGAGCGTGGTGGCTCGTGCCTGCAATTCCTGCACTTTGGGAGGCTGAGGCAGGTGGATCACTTGAGGTCAGGAGTTCGAGACCAGCCTGGGCAACATGGCAAAACCCCATCTCTACAAAGTACAAAAACATTAGCCAGGCATGGTGGCGCCCACCTGCAGTCCCAGCTACTCAGGAGGCTGAGATGAGAGAGTTGCTTGAGCATAGTGAGGTTGAGGCTACAGTGAGCTGTGATAGCGCCACTGCACTCCAGCCTGGGTGACAGAGAGCGAGACTCTGTCAAAAAAAAAAAAAAGAAAAAAAAAAAAAGCAGCAGCAGCACACACAGAAAGATTATGGACACCAGCCACAGATGGGCAGTGCCAGGCCAGTGATGCACTATGGGGCGGGGATTGGGCTATTCTCCCTACCTCAGTCCCCAGGGGCCTCCCCGGACAAGGGGAAACTTGAGCTGCCCTTAAAGGATGGCAGGATCTAGATGGGCAAGGAGGAGAGGGAAGGGCATTCCAGGCAGTGTACAGTAGGTGCAAAGGTGCAAGGAAGGATTGCAGGAAATCGACACACAGGGGAAGAGAGGAATGCAAAAGAGTTAACGGCAGGTGCCTCCACGGCAATGAGACAGTAGATTTTTCCAGTGGATGAATCCGCACAGAAAGAAGAGGCACGAGGTCACCTTTTAAGAATTGATGCTGACTGGCACAGGCCTGGGCGCTCTGAGCACACAGCACCGAGGCCCGCCTTTCTGAGCTTCTTGGGAAGCCCCGCGGAACGGCTGTTCTCTGTAACTCCGCCCATTTTAATGATTAGCAAAGTGATAACAGGAACGAGCCAGATCATAGCAACGGAAGCGGAGTGCCTGCCCTGTGCGGGGTTCACCCGCATTATCGCATTTAATCCTTGCAGCAGCACCCCTTGAGGCCGGTGCTGGTTTTATCATCCCACATTTTACAGACGAGGTCGCTGAGGCCCAGGGTGAAGGGGCTCCTCCAGTCTGACAGTCCGTGAGGGACTTCCAGGCTCCGACGACATTGTCTTTGGTTAGACACAGGGAGTTGGGGGGAGACTGCTTCTGTTAAGCTCAGATCCGGCAGCGGCTTATTGCCCTGGTCCCTCCCAGATGCCTGTCACGTGGGGAGGCGAGGTCTGCAGGGGAAGGCGCAAGCCCCACTGAGATCCGTCAGTGGGGGCCCCGTGTCTGGAGGGAGAAGCAGCTCGGAGGTGAGTTGGGGGAGGCAGGGAGACTGAGGCAGGGGCAGGGGTCTGGGCCCACAAAGGAGGTCCCTCCCACAGCCTGCCAAGCACTGGGGGCACTGGATCCCAAGAGTGCCCCAGGGCCCCATTCCCAGGGGGGTGGACACTCAGGTTAGGACTGTGGGCAAAGGTTGGGGGTGTTGAGTCTGGGGACAGGACGGGGTGTGCCCCAGGGACGGGTCCCCAGGGCACAGGAATGGAGATGGCAAGTGTGGGTAGGCAGGGTCTCAGGCACCCCTCCCACCCCGGGCACACCCAGAGCTGCAGGTGGGGTTATCCGTGGGACTCCCTGTGCATGGTGTTACCTGGCAGATGGTACGTGGACCCATGGCTTGCATGCTGCTGCTGCTACCATTGTGGTCACTGCTATGCTCACGGCCGGCTCTCAGCCCCTCCTGGCCCGTGGCTCTGCCACCACCACTCCTGTGTGCCGTTCCTCTTATGCCCTATGAGGTAGCTACAGTTGTCCCCAGTTCCAGATGAGGAAACAGTCTCAGAGAGGCTCAGTGACTTGCCTGGGGTCACACAGCTGATAAATGGCAGAGAGGGGGCCAGGCACAGTGGGTCACACCTGTAATCCCAGTACTTTGGGAGGCTGAGGCGGGTGGATCCTGAGGTCAGGAGTTCAAGACCAGCCTGGCCAACATGGTGAACCCGTCCCTACTAAAAATACAAAAATCAGCTGGGCGTGGTGGCAGGTGCCTGTAATCCCAGCTACTCAGGAGGCTGAGGCAGGGAATTGCTTGAACCTGGGAGGCAGAGGTTGCAGTGAGCTGAGATCATGCCATTGCACTACAGCTTGGGCGACAGAGTGAGACTCTGTCTCAAAACAAACAAACAAACAAAAAGGCAGAGGGGATTTGAGGCCAACTGGACCCCAAACTGTGACCACCACCGTGACGCATCACCTTTGGCCTGATGTCCTCTCCCTTGGGTCACCTAGAACCAGCACTTCTCAGAATCTGAAATTTTCCATGAGGCCATAGGGCTGAGCCCTCGTGTAAGGAGAAGCCACTTTCCAGGTGCAAGCACAAGTCAGATCCGTGGCTCCTCGGAACCACCCAGCCCCAGTGGCCGCAGGGAAGCAGGTGTCCCTGGCTGACTTCTGGCCTCTCCCTGCCCGGGGCTCTCCCAGAAGTAAAGGAAGGTGATGAGCCGGCCACTCCCATGAGCCCTGAGACCCACGAGGACTTGGCCCCATCCTCACCCTCCTAACCAGTCTTGCCACAGGGCTGGAGAAAAGGTTTCCCCCATAAGAGGGAATCTGATTGGCCAGTGGGGGATCTGGGGAGGCCTGAGATATGACGGGCAGGCGGGGCTGGAGAAAGCCGGCTCTCTTTGGTGCTCTTGGCTGGTTTTCAAATGTCTTGAAGCTACCGTGGTTGCCATACCCATCTGGCTGTAAATTAAATTTGGGGCGAAGGGACCTCTTCTCCCAAAGTTTCTCATCTCATCCAGCATGACTGGCGGTTAAGGTTCCTTCTCTGGGTACCAGTGCTGGCTGCATCCCTACCAGCAGTTGCGTTTGGAGTTAGACTCAATCTGAACTTCTCTGAGCCTCACTTTCCTCCTCTTTAAAGTGGGGATAATAGAAGCATGTTTCTCATAGGGCTGCTGGGGAGCATCTGTGTGATGCTTAGATGATCTGTCTGAGGGCCTTTCCTATGTGAAAACAGTGAATGTCATTGATATTATCCAATTCTCCCCACCCCAAAGTTGTTGCCCCTTCATTTTGGTCCATCGATTTGGCTATCAGCTTTTATTTTTTGCCACTTGGGCCACGGGTGAGGCTGCACTCAAGATCTGGGTCCAAGTCCAAAATTTCGGAGAGGAAAATACCTTGAACCAGGAGCCTGTCATGAACTAGTTGATAGCAGAGGGAGGCTCCCGACTGCCAACATGGCCTCTGCCCCACCAACCCCCAGGGGCCCCCCACAACCGCCCAGGGAGCTATCTCTGGGGCACCTGGCCTGGGCGCAGTGGTGCACGCCTGTACTTCCTCTCTTAGGAGGCCGAGGTGCATGGATCACTTGAGGTAAGGAATTCGAGACCAGCCTGGCCAATATGGTGAAATCCTGTCTCTACTAAAAATACAAAATTTAGCCAGAAATCCCCTAAACCTGGGAGGCGGAGGTTGCAGTGAGCTGAGATCACACCACTGTACTCCAACCTGAGTGACAGAGCAAGACTTCATCTCAAAAAAAAAAAAAAAAAAAAAGAATTGGTCTGGCCCTTGCCCCTGCTTTTTCTGGAGCCACAAGGACCCATATAGCCAGATAAACAGGAAAACTGGAGCCCCAGGGCCTGTGATGAGTTTACATCGAATAAAGCCCTGCTGTATGCAATCACTGTCACTAGAATCACTACTTGGAAATTCCCCAGCTCAATCCCCAGCACAAAGTGAGCTAAGCTTTTCTCAGTGCCTGAGGAAAACTGAGAGGTTAGAAAGATGCAGGTGACGGAGAAGGATGATAAAATGATGTTTCCCATCAAGTGAAATGAAAGGTTTTGCAATGTGTTCCTCTATTTCCTTACAAGTAGGAGCAGCCTCTCCAAGGAGCACCAGCTTGGAGGACACATAGCCACTCCCAGAGCCCCGGTCCCTGCTGTCCATAGGGGTAGCACGTCACCAGCACCACGTCCTGGCCTCTGAGTCAACAAGACCAGGCTCAGACCCAGTGGAAGCACCAGCTGGTGACTCTGAGCAGCTTCTTTTCCCTAATCTCTCTTTTTTTTATTTTCTGTTTTTTGAAACAGGGCCTTACTTTCTTATCCAGGCTGGAGTACAGTGGTGTGATCATAGCTCACTGCAGTCTCGAACTCCTGGCCTTAGGTGATCCTCCCATGTCAGCCTCCCAAGTAGCTGAGACTACGGTCACCTGCCATCACACCTGGCCTGTTCCCTAATCCTTTGTGTATGTGTGTATTAAGCTGATAATTATAAAAAATAATATACTTTGCACATTAATGCTATGAGTGAGTGCTCTTCAACTATGAAGAACAAGATTAAATTATATCCAATGGAATGAGCTTGAAATGTTTAACAAATCCATACCAAAAAACACAGAAGAAAAAGCCTTTTTAGTCCAATGAAGCTTGGGTGTTACTTCCATGAATGTTCCTTCCAAAACACCTGTCTGAAATGTAATTGCCATTGTAACAGTATTATGAGCTGGTGCTTTAGGAAGTGATTAGGCCATGACAGTTCTGCCCTCATGAGTGGGTTAATGCCTTTTAAAAGCAGGCTTTGGTTGGGTACGGTGGCTCACACCTGTAATCCCAGCACTCTGGGAGGCTGAGGCAGACAGATCACTTGAAGTCAGGAGTTAGAGACCAGCCTGGCCAACATGGTGAAACCCCGTCTCTACCAAAAAATACAAAAATTAGCCAGGTGTGGTGGCACATGCCTGTAATCCCAGCTACTCAGGAGGCTGAGGTGGGATAATCACTTGAACCTGGGAGGCAGAGGTTGCAGTGAGCCGAGATCGAACCACTGCACTCCAGCCTGGGTGACAGAGTGAGACCCTGTCTCAAAAAAATTTTAAAAAGGCGGGCTTTGAGGAACGGGTTCTTTCTTTCTCACGCTCACTTGCCCTTCCACCTTCTTCCATGGGATGACACACCATGAAGGCCCTTACAAGATGCTGGCACCTGGATATTGAACTTCCCAGTCTCCAGAACTGTGAGAAATAAATTTCTTTTTTCCTTTTTCTTTTTTTTGAGACAGAGTTTTGCTCTTGTTGCCCAGGCTGGAGTGCCATGGCACGATCTTGGCTCACTGCAACCTCCACCTCCCATGTTCAAGCGATTCTCTTGCCTCAGCCTCCCGAGTAGCTGGGATTACAGGTGCATGCCACCATGCCTGGCTAAATGTGTACTTTTAGTAGAGACAGGGTTTCACCATATTGGCCAGGTTGGTCTCAAACTCCTGACCTCAAGTGATCCGCCTGCCTTGGCCTCCCAAAGTGTTGGGATTACAGGCGTGAGTCACCATGCCCGGCCACATTATGAATTTTGATGAAGTCAACTTCTCAAGTTTTCCTGTCATAGACTGTGCTTTTGGTGTCATGTGGAAGAACTCTTTGTCTATCCTCAGGTGGTGCATATTTGTTCTCCTATGTTTCTTCTAAAAGTTTGAAAGTTTTGGCCAGGCGTGGTGGCTAACACCTATAATCCCAGCACTTTGGGGGGCAGATCACGAGGTCAGGAGATCGAGACCATCCTGGCTAACACGGTGAAACCCCGTCTCTACTAAAAATACAAAAAATTAGCCGGGCATGGTGGCGGGCGCCTATAGTCCCAGCTACTCGGGAGGCTGAGGCAGGAGAATGGAGTGAACTCGGGAGGTGGAGCTTGCAGTGAACACAGATCACGTCACTGCATTCCAGCTTGGGTAACAGAGCAAGACTCCATCTCAAAAAAAAAAAAAAAAAAAATCGAGAGCTTTATGGTTTTTCTATTTAGACCTATGACTTATTTTGAATTAATTTTTGTATAAGGTGTGAGGTTTAGGTCAAGGTTCATTTTTTGTTTATTATTATTTGTTTTTTCTTTTGCATATGGACGTCCAATTGTTCTAAGGCCATATGTGGGAAAGATTATCCTGTTTCCATAGAATTGCCTTTGCACCTTTATCAAAAATCAATTGGCCAGGCCAGGTGCGGTGGCTCACACCTGTAATCCCATGCTTTGGGAGGCGGAGGCGGGTGGTCAGGAGTTAGAGACCAGCCTGGCCAACACGGTGAAAACCCGTCTTTACTAAAAAATACAAAAAATTAGCTGGGCGTGGTGGCGCACGTCTGTAGTCCCAGCTACTCGGGAGGCTGAGGCAGGAGAATCGCTTGAACCCAGGAGGCAGCGGTTACAGTGAGCTGAGATTGCGCCACTGCACTCCAGCCTGGCAACAGAGTGAGACTCCATCTAAAAAAAAAAAAAAAAAAATCAGTTGGCCATAATTGTGTGGTCTATTTCTGGACTTCCAATTCTGTTCCACCAATCTATGTATCCCTTTGCCAATATCACACTGTCTTAATAACTGCTGCTGTACAGTAAGTCTTATAATTCAGTAGTGAAATTCCTCCCACTTTGTTTTCATTTTTCAAAATTGTCTCGGTATTTTAGTTATTTTGCCATTTCAGTATAAATTTCAGAATCAGCTTGTTTATACCTTCAAAAAAACCTGCTGCAATTTTCCCTGGAATTGTATTAAGTCTACAGATCAATTACTGTGTTTAGCCTTCCAATCCATACACGAGTATGTATTTCCATTTCTTTAGGTTTCTTTGCTTGCTTTCATCAGCATTTGTATTAGTTTTCAGCACATGAATCCTGTATACAGTTTGTTAGATTTATACCTAATATTTTATTTTGGGGGGTGATTGTAAATTATAAATTATAATTATAATATAATTAATATAATTAATTAATATTATTAAAAATTTTTTGATTTCCAATGGTTCCTTACTAGTGCATACAAATAAGATTAATTTTTGCATGTTGCCCTTGATCCTGCCACTTGCTAAACTCACTTATTAGCTGTGAGATTTTTGAGGGGTAAATTCATTGGAATTTTCTATTCTGATAATCATTCACCTGAAAACATGAACAGTTTTATTTCTTCCTTTTCAATCTATATGCCTTTTATTTTTCTTGCCTTACTGAGCTGACTAGGACGTCCTGTA
Organism: Hylobates moloch; assembly: GCF_009828535.3. Lineage (NCBI taxonomy): Eukaryota > Metazoa > Chordata > Mammalia > Primates > Hylobatidae > Hylobates > Hylobates moloch. Next base: position 102,456,993 of record NW_026652285.1, read on the forward strand.
TAATGTTAAATAGGAGTGGGCAGCATAGACATCCTTGTCTTGTTCCCAGATTTAGGGGGAAAGGGTTCTCTCACCAGCAGGTATGATGTTAGCTGTAGTTTTCTTTTTTTTTTTTGTAGATGTCATTTATCAAATTAAGTAAATTCCATTCCTTTCTTATTTGCTGAGAGTTTTTCCATGAATGGATATTGAATTTTGTCAAATGCTTTCTCTGAATCAATTGGTATGATTGTATGGTTTTCTTCTTCAGGTTGTTCATATGGTGAATTACACATTGATTGTTTTTGAAAATTGAGCTAGTCTTTCATTCCTGGGAAAAGCCCTACTTGGTCTTGGGTAGTATTCTTTTGATGTGTTTCTGAATTTGATTTTGATTTGCTAAGATTTTGTTGAGGATTTTTGTATCTATGTTCATCTGAAATATTGGTTTGTAGTTTCGCTTATTATAGGTCTTTAGTTTTGGTGTCAAAATGAGTTAGAAAGTGTTTCCTTCTCCTTTATTGAGTAGAATTGATTTTTTTTTCTTTAAACATTTGGTATAATTCAGCAATAATCCATCTTGGCATGAAACCTTCCTTTTTAAAAAGTTTTACAAATTCAATTTCTTTTCTCTCTCCTTCCTCCCTTCTTCCCTCCCTCCTTCCCTCCTTCCCTTCCCCTTCTTTCTTTTTTGAGACAGGTCTCACTCTGTTGCTCAGGCTGTAGTGGCACCATCATGGCTCACTGCGATCTCAATCTCCCCGGGCTCAGGTGATCCTCCCACTTCAGCCTCCCGAGTAGCTGGAACTACAGGTGCATCCCACCGCACCCAGTTAATTTTTTTGTATTTTTTGTAGAGACAGGGTTTCCCCATGTTGCCAAGGCTGGTCTCGAATTCCTGACCTCAAACAATCTGACCACCTTGGCCTCCCAAAGTGCTAAGATTACAGGTGTGAGCCATTGTGCCTGGCCACAAATCCAATTTCTTTAGTAGTTATAAGATAATTCAGATGATCTATTTCATCTTGGGAGAGTTTTGGTACTTCGTAGTTTTGGAGGAATTTATCCATTTCATCTAACCTGTTGGGTGTATGTTCATAGCTGTTCAGACTATTCCCTTATTGTCCTTTTAATGTCTGTGGGGCCTGTAGTTTTATGCCTTCTTTCATTCCTGGTATTGATAATTTTTCTCTTTTTCTCTGTCAGTCTTTCTGGAAGTTTATCAATTTTAATGATCTTTTCAAAGAACCAGCTTTTGGTTTCATCAATTTTTTCTAATTTCTACATTATTGATTTCAGCTCTTTATTTCCTTCCTTCAGGTTTATATTTTGTGTTTCTTTAGTTTATTAAAGTGGAAGGTTAGATTGATTTGGGGCTCCTTCTTTTCTAATGCAAGCATTTAATGCTATACAATTTCCCCAAACCCTGCCTTACCTGCATTGTGAATATTTTGATATTGTATTTTATTTTCCTTATCGATTTCTAGTCTAATTCCATGATAGTTGAAGAACATACTTTAGATATCTTAATTCTTTTGAATTTATTAAGATTTGTTATGACCCAGGATTTGTTCTACCTTGGTAACTGTTCCAGTTGCAATAAAAAAGAATATGTATTCTGATATTGTTGGGTGGAGTATTCTGTAAATGTCAACGAGATACAGGTGGTTGATGGTATGGTCATTCTGTATCCTTGCTGATTTTCTATCTACTAGTTTTATCAATCCGCTGAGAGAAGTTGAGCCACCATATGCAGAAATTGGCCAAGCAGAGGACAAAATGCTACTTTTGAAGGACAAGATGACTTGGTCACCCAGTAGTCTGAGTCAGAGCATGGTGCTGGGTCTTTGTGGCAACACTGGGATCATTAATTGCACCATCTTGGGAGAGAGACACATATTGGTTTGAATCTTGCCAGTCCTCTTGCTCCAATGCTTGAGTTTCAGGCATCACCTATGTATATCCAAACACACGTATGCTTTGTTTTTCTGTTGTTTTTTGTTTGTTTTATTTTTGAGGTGGAGTCTCACTCTGTCACTCAGGCTAGAGTGCAGTGGTGCGATCTTGGCTCACTGCAATCTCCGTCTTCCAGGTTCAAGTGATTCCCCTGCCTCAGCCTCCCGAGTAGCTGGGAGTACAGGTGCACGCCATCACACCCAGCTAATTTTTGTATTTTTAGTAGAGACGGGGTTTCACTATGTTGGCCAGGCTGGTCTCAAACCCCTGACCTCAGGTGATCCACCTGCCTTGGCCTCCCAAAGTGTTGGGATTATAGGCCCACTGCGCCCAGCCTGCTTTGTTTTTTGATGAGGGCTGGCTGCAGTCTGGGTAATCATTGCCTTTTCTTCCTGATCTCCTAATGAACATTTTGTTGTTTTCTTTGAAGCTTTGTGGGCTGAAGGAGGTAATGGGTGGAGAAGTTAGGGAGGGGGTCTAAAGGGCCTAAATTTATTTGCCTTTTAAAAACAGCTCATTACCATTAGAAGGAGACAATTATATTTGATTGATTTATTTTTTTAGAGACAGGATCTTGCTCTGTCACCCAGGCTGGAATGCAATGGTGTGATCATGGCTCACCATAATCTTGAACTCCTGGACTTAAGCAATCCTCCCACCTCAGCCTCCCAAGTAGCTGGGACCACAGGTGCACACCACTATGCCTAGCTGATTTTTAATTTTTTTTGTAGAAACAGGGTCTCACTATGTTGTCCGGGGTGGTTTTAAACTCCTGACCTCACGTGATCCTCCCACCTCAGCCTCCCAAAGTGCTAGGATTATAGGTATGGGCCACCGCGCCTGGCTGGGAAAATCACAGATTTGGAAGGGAGAGGAGAGCTGAAGCAAGAGAAGAAGAGAATTTAGAGGAGCAGCTGTAAGGATGACAGGCATTGCGGGGAGACGTGTTGACAAGGGGTTTTTCGGAGGTTGAGCGGGTGCTTTTGAGGTGTGATTCTGCCTTTGCTAAGACTCCAAGAGTCTTCAGTAGGGAACTACTTAACTCTGATGCCTTTGAATCTCACTTGTGTTTCTTTTGGCTATTATGCCTCACTGAGTGAGGCCTGAAGGTCAGACGGAGGCCAAGCCATCATGCTCAATGTGTTGATTTGAGGAATATCCTGCAGAAGCTTTGGGTGGGGGTAAGGGGGTGGGGGGTTAGTCTTTCTCTCATTCCAGGCCCAGAAGGTACAGATTTGAGCTCCCCAAGCCAGGAGGGGAGATTTGGCAAGAATATTACAAGCTGGAATTCCGGGAACTCTTTAATTATTAAAGCACTGTATTTAAAGTTGATTGCTTTCTCTAAGAGCAGATCACCAATTCCCTCAGTGAGCACAGTTTTCTGGTTACATCAAAAAATATGGCCGGGCGCGGTGGCTCACAGCTCTAATCCCAGCACTTTGGGAGGCTGAGGCGGGTGGGTCACCTGAGGTCAGGAGTTTGAGACCAGCCTGGACAACATGGTGAAACCCTGTCTCTACTAAAAATACAAAAATTAGCTGGGCATGATGGTGGGCGCGTGTAATCCCAGCTACTGGGAGGCTGAGGCAGGAGAATCACTTGAACCGGGGAGGCGGAGGTTGCAGTGAGCTGAGATTGCACCACTGAACTCTAGCCTGGGTGACAAGAGTGAAACTGTCTCAAAACAAAAAACAACACAAAAATATATCTTTCCCTTCTTGAAGTTCACAGAGCTAGGAGGAACCACTTGGGGTGGGGCCTTAGAGATGTTCGGAAAAAAAAGGGGCCAAAACCCATCCCAAATCCTGAACCCACCCTTTCTATCCCCTTGTGCCTGACCTGTAAATGGAAACGAACTGTTAGCACCAATGCTAATCATAGCTTGTTGTACCCAGCAATTACTGAACGTTTGCTGGATACCAGATTATTTTTCATATGGTGCAAGTGCTTAGGCCAGGACCACGACTAAGGAAGATGTTCAGTTAATGTTTGCTGGCTGACTGATGTTGGCCTCTGCTCTGCCAAAGATGTTTTTGTTCACAGGGACTTTGTTTCGTTTAACTGTAAGTCAGTTGTCATCTCAAGAGAAAGGCCCATGAGGCCATGTCCTGAATAAAGCAACATTTCTCCACCTTCATTACTTAGGACTTTTGTTACAAATGGCAAAAATCCAATCCAAACGAGCCTAAGCAAGGAAAGGGAATTTATAGGGCCAAGTGCAGTGGCTTATGCCTGTAATTCCAGCACTTTGGGAGGTCGAGGCGGGTGGATCGCTTGAGGCCAGGAGTTCGAGACCAGCCTGGGCAACATAGTGAGAGCCGTATCAAAGACAAAGTTTCAAAAAATTACGGGGTGAAGTGTTCATGGTTTTCTTTGAGTGGTGGCAGCTTTTTGTCCAGCTTGGCTCACTGCAACCTCTGCTTCCCCTGGGTTCAAGTGATTTTCCTGCCTCAGCCTCCTGAGTAGCTGAGATTACAGACGCCCACCACCACACCCGGTTAATTTTTTGTGTTTTTAGTAGAGACGGGGTTTGTCCATGTTGGCCAGGTTGGTCTGGAACTCCTGCCCTCAAGTGATCCACCCGCCTTGGCCTCCCAAAGTGCTGGGCTTACAGACGTGAGCCACCGCGCCCGGCCTGCAGTGAGCCTTGACTGCACCACTGTACTCCAGCCTGGGTGGTGACAGAGGGAGACCTTGTCTCAAAAAAAAAAAAAAAAAAAGGAACTTACAGATTTGCATAATCACACCACAGAAAGTATGGTGGGAGAGGGGTCTCAAAGGATACCAGGCTTCTCTTCCTCTCTCTGCCTTCCTGTCTCTGTTGGCTTCACTCTCTCCTACTGCAGATGATCCCCTCCCTGAGGGTGGGGAACACAGCTGCTGGCCCCCACGCCCCCCCTTCCCCGTTTTATAGTCTTTGAGTTCCACGACCCCAGAAGAAAAAGGATTCTTCCACAATAGAAACATCCCAAGGAAAGATGTTGATTGGCTCTGTGTGGGTCACATGCCCAACTTTAGCCCAATCACTGTAACTGAAGGGATGAGACACTATGATTGGTTCAGGTTGGGTCACATGACTATTCCCGCAGGGGTTTGTTGGAAGCCAGTACCAGAAAGAATGAGACGCTTTTTTTTTTTTTTTTTTCTTTGTTAGGATAGGGTCTTGTTTTGTCACCCAGGCTGGAGTGCAGTCTCAACTCACTGCAACCTCGACATTCCGGGCTTAGGTAATCCTCCCATCTCAGCCCCTGAGTAGCTGGGACTACAGGCCTGCGCCACCACCAGCGGCTAATTTTTGTATTTTTCGTAGCGATGGGGTTTCGCCATGCTGCCCAAGCTTGTCTCAAATTTCCGGGCTCAAGTGATCCATCCGCCCGCTTCCACCTCCGAAAGTGCTGAGATTACAGGCCTGGGCTAGTGCACCTGGGAATTGTGTTCTTAATTGCAGGCAACAGAAGCCAACTTTTGCTGATTTAAGCAGTACTGTTAAATGCTCACAGGTGAGCTGCAGAAGTCTGCTTGGCGCTACCGAGGCGGAAACAAGCCCTTGAAGGCATCGGAGCCCTAGTCCGATGACTGGAGGCTGTGGCTCACTCAACTGCCCCTACCACGCCAGGAACTTTTGCTGCTACTGCCACTAAGGGGCCATCAGCTTCTTTGTGTCTCTGGTTCCAAATCCAAAGGCCAGCTCGAGTGTATTTGGTGGGCAGAGATTATGACAAGCCCCTGACTCAGCTGCAGGAGAGGACGGGAAAGCGACTAGCTGGCATCTTAGCATCTGCAGTAGCAGGCAAGTTCTGCATTCCACTCAGCCTCATAAGCAGGGGCATTCCCAAACTCGATGTTTGGGTGGCTCAAACTCAAGACAAATGTATATGTTGTATGTGTTTGTGCAGCAGCCACTAACCACTTTGTTCTTGATGCTTTTGTTCCTGGGATGTAGGCCTGTTTCTACTAAATGTCAAGTGAGATGTGATTACATCTCCTTTGTGAACGGAGTCCACCCCATAAATCTTGGCCCTTGGCAAGCAGCTCCTCTTCAGGCTGTAAGAAGGTCATGGCTTGCTGTCTGGGCTGGGGAACATTTCTCTCCTTCAGATTTTCCAAATGGCGTTTCTTGGGAAGCAGCTCCAGGCACCATTAGTTAAACATCTTTAATCTGATTCCTTTTGCAATTCTCTGCTTTCATCAAAGGTCAACTGTCATGGCCCAATACTTAGGATTGATCTGTTTCCTTGATTGACATCATCTTGGTGACACTGTGGATTCCTTAGTGGAGACTTCACAAGGCTAAATTGAATTGACAGGTACTTAAAGGAGACGAGTAGTGAGGGGTCCAAGGAGGTAAGAGAGCTCTGGCCTGGGCCCAGAATCTGTCACTCCCACTGCAGGGGATGGGCTTAGCCTCACTTAAACGCAGAGGTGGCCCCAGCTGGCCTCCCCAGGTCCCCTGGTCCTTTAAGATCCCCTTACTCTGGTTTACTAGCCACCCTTCCCAGGCAGCCATACTGGGGAAGAAAACAGCCATACTGTTTTTTTAACGTGATAATTGTAATCCCAGTGCTTTGGGAGGCTGAGGCAGGAGGATCGTTTGAGACCAGGAGTTCAAGACCAGCCTGGGCAATATAGTGAGATCCCCTCTCTACAAATTTTTTTTTTTTTTTTTTAATTAGCTGAGGCTGGGCGCAGTGGCTCATGCCTGTAATCCCAGCACTTTGGGAGGCTGAGGTGGATGGATCATTTGAGGTCAGGAGTCCAAGACCAGCCTGGCCAACATGGCAAAACCCCATCTCTACTAAAAATACAAAAATTAGCCAGGCGTGATGGTGCATGCCTGTAGTCCCAGCTACTTGGGAGGCTGAGGCAAGAGAATCGCTTGAGCCTGGGAGATGGAAGCTGCTGTGAGCTGTGATTGTGCCACTGCCCTCCAGCCTGGGCGACAGGCTGAAACTCTGTCTCATAAAAAAAAAAACAAAAAAAAAATTAGCTGAGCATGGTAGTGCATGCCTGTAGTCCCAGCTACTCAGGAGGTTGAAGTGGGAGGATCACTAGAGCCCAGGAGTTTGAGCCTGCAGTGAACCATGATCGTGCCACTGCACTCTAGCCTGGGTGACAGAGTGAGACCCTGTATCAAAAAAAAAAAAAAAAAAAAAAAGAAATACACGTAACATAAAATTCATCATTTAAATTATTTTAAAGTGTACAATTCAGCAGCATTGAGTACATTCACGATGTCTTGTGGTCATTACCACTATCTAGTTCCAGAATATTTCATCACCCTAAGAAGAAGCCGTGTACCCATTTATCAGTCACTCCTTATCTCTCCTATCCCCATCCCCTAGCAACCACTAAACTGTTTTCTGTCTTTGTGGAATTGTCTGTTCTGGGTTCTTCCAGATTCCATTATATGATTCTGTATAAATGGAATCATAAAATATGTGAACTTCTACGTCTGGCTTATTTTATTTAGCATAATGTTTTAAAGGTTCACCCATGTTGTAGCATGGATCAGTACATCATTCCTTTTTATTGCTGAATCATATTCTGTTGTATGGGTACTACTACATTTTGTTTATCCCTTTGTTCATTAATGGACATTTGGGTTGTTTCCACCTTTTGGCTATTGTGAATAGTGTTGCTATGAACACTGTTGTACACATTTTTGTTTGAACACCTGTTTTCGATGCTTTTGGCTATATACCTAGTGGTGGAATTGCTGGGTCATATAATAAATCCACGTTTAATTTTTTTGATGAACTGCCAAACTGTTTTGTGCAGCGGCTGCACCATCTTTCATTTCCAGTGCCCTCTCTCTTGACCTGGCATCTTTAAGTGCTTTGAAATGATTTTTCTTGGCTGTCTTGCTTCCCTTCTTCTCCCTCGAAGACAGCTTTCAGAATCTTCTGGTTGACAAGAACTTATCTGTTGAACAGCCCAAGCTAATGTGCTGATGGGAAAAGGGAAGGGATGTCTTGTCTGAGCCCAGTGCAGTATCACAGGGGCTTCTGGGGCAAATCTCTCCATCTTTGCTGCTTAACACAGAGGAAGTGGTGCCAATGGTGGAAATGTAGGTGGAGGGGGACCATGGCTGTGACAGGAGGGGTCCCGATTTGGGAGCAGGTCAGGCTGTATAGAAATGCCTGCTTTGGCCAGGCACAGTGGCTCACATCTGTAATCCCAGCACTTTGGGAGGCAAAGGCAGGAGGATGCTTGAGCCCAGGAGTACAAGAAAAGCCTGGGCAACATAATGGGACCCTGATATGGTTTGGCTATGTCCCCACCCAAATCTCAGCGTGAATTGTAGATCCCATAATTCCCATATGTTGTGGGAGGGACCCGGTGGGAGGTAATTGAATCATAGGGGTGGTTTACCTCATACTGTTCACATGGTAGTGAAAAGTCTCATGAGATCTGATGGTTTTATTTATTTATTTATCTATTTACTTATTTTTGAGACAGAGTTTCACCGTCACCCAGGCTGGAGTGCAGTGGCGCCATCTCAGCTTAGCTCACCGTAACCTCTGCCTCCCGGGTTCAAGTGATTCTCCTGCCTCAGCCTCCCAAGTAGCTGGGATTACAGGCAGCCACCACCATGCCTGGCTAATTTTTGTATTTTTAGTAGAGATGGGGTTTCACCACGTTGGCCAGGTTGGTCTTGAACTTCAGACCTCAGGTGATCTGCCCACCTCAGCCTCCCAAAGTGTTGGGAATACATGCATGAGCCACCACGCCCGGCCAAGATCTCATGGTTTTATAAATGGGAGTTCCACTGCACCAAGCTCTGTTTCCTGCCACCATGTAAGACATGCTTTGCTTCTCCTTTGCCTTCCATCATGATTTTGAGGCTTCCCTAGCCGTGTGGAACTGTGAGTCCACTAAATTTCTTTCCTTTATAAATCACCCAGTCTTGGGTATATCTTTATTAGCGGTGTGAGAATAGACTAATACAGACCCTGTATCAAAAAAAAAAAAAAAAAAAGCTAGGCATGGTGGTGTGTCCCAGCTACTTAGGAAGCTGAGGCAGGAGGATCACTTACGCCTAGGAGGTTGAGGCTGCAGTGAGCCATGATCATGCAACAGCACTCCACCCTGGGGACAGAACAAGACCCTGTCTCGAAAAAAAAAAAAAAAAGAAAAAAAAGAAAAAGGAAGGAAGGGAGGGAGGGAGAGAGAAGAAATACCAGTTTTAATGGCCCTGTCTCCAACGCAGGGACTGTCCAATTCTAATAACATTCTTCAAATACCTGGGGAACTTACTCAAATAAAGAGAGCATGTAAATTAAGGGGAATTATTAAAGAAACAGATATTGCTTATGTATTTTAATTGTACTAATTAAGCTTGCAAGCTTATAATACAATGAATGAAAGGGCTTGGACTTTTCTTGTTCTATCCATCCATTCATACAATGCTTATTTATTGAGCTCCTGCTGTGTTCCAGATGCTGTACTTGGGTTCAAGGGTATGAATGAGAATGAGTCAATTGTGGTCTCTGTCCTTGGGAGACACTTTGCCTTGTGGGTCACTTTTGGCACTGGACAATCACAGCCCTTTCCTCAGGGTGCCTCAGTGCCTCCCTCAGGGGTTGGATTCCAAAATCAACACAGGAGAAATCTAGGTACAGAAAAAAGTTTAGCAATCCTTAAATTCCACATGAAGGTCAATGTTCGTGGTTTTGTGTTTATTGCCTGAATATAAATAGTTATGTAAAACTCTACACCATAGGAGGGAAAAACAAAAGGACAGGCATGTCTCAGTGGGAATGCTTTTGGCTGCAAGTAATGGAGAATGCAATGCAGTTAGCTTAACAATGAAGGAAAATGCATCATCTCACATAGCAAGAAAGCCACACGGAGGGCAACTCTGAAGCTCGTTTCTCTTTCCATGCTGTCCATGGGCTGTGTCCTCATGGTTCAAAGATGGCTGCACAGTTCCTCCCATCCTATGCAGACATCACATCACTAAGTGGAAGAAGAGGGGCTCCACTTTCTTTCTTCCTTGTGTCTTTTTTTTTTTTTTTTTTTTTTTCTATATGCCTTCTAGTTTTCCATGGAGGCCTGTAAATCATCTGCAATTAGTCTTTGTGTCTGGTGTGAGGCAGGGATCCAGGTTCATTGTTTTACCATACAGATATTCAACACCATTCGTTGAAAAAGACTTTCCTTTCCTCCTTGGCACCTTCCTCAAAAATCAATTGGCTGGGCCAGGCACGGTGGCTCATGCTTGTAATTGCAGCACTTTGGGAGGCTGAGGTGGGTGGATCACCTGAGGTTAGGAGTTCAAGACCAGCCTGGCCAACGTGGTGAAACCCTGTCTCCACTAAAAATACAAAATTAGCTGGGCATGGTGGCAGGAACCTGTAATCCCATCTACTCAGGAGGTTGAGGCAGGAGAATCACTTGAACCCTGGAAGCAGAGGTTGCAATGAGCTGCGATCATGCCACTGCATTCCAGCCTGGGCAACAGAGTGAGACTCCATCTCAAAAAAAAAAAATCAATTGGCTGTAGTATTTGATAGCACAACAGGGTGGCTATAGTCAATGATAGCTGTATATTCAAAAATAACTAAAAGTATAATTGGATTGTTTGTAACACAAAAGATAAATGCTTGAAGCTTGAGGGGATGGATACTCCATTTTCCACGATGTGATTATTACGTATTGCATGCTTGTATCAAAGCATCTCATGTACCCCATAAATATATACACCTACTATGTACCCACAAAAATTAAAAAAGTCAATCGGTTATCTATGTATAGATCTATTTCTGGACTCCGTTCTGTGCTATTGACTTATTTGTCTTTCCTCTTGCCTTTCCCATGCTGTCTTAATTACTGTTGCTTTGGAATAAGACTTCAAGACTTCTAGGCAGTAGAAGTCCTCTGACCTGGTTCTTTTGTGTCTCTTGGAGACACATGAGTACACACTCTTTCATGGCCCGTTGGCCAAAATTGCATCAAATGCCCATTCCCAGCCCAGTCACTGGCAAGGGGAATGGGATTACAGGGTGACCTAGTCCATCAGGGTTTCCTTTGGGGAGAGAAAAGGGTCACCCTTCCTCAAGTTGTGTGGAGGAAGAATAGTCACCTGAACCAGAAAGCCAGAGGGAAAGCCAGGCTTTCCAGGAAGAAGGTAGGGAAGAATTTAGGATAGTAAGCCAAGAGTGTCGCCAAAATACACAAAACAGTTAAATGGAATTTTTAATTATGAGATAGAGAAAGAGAGAGAGAGGACAGAAGAATAAAATGACAGACAGTAAACTTCAACTCACTGTGGATATTCTTTCCAGCCACTGATTACAATGATAAAGGTGACAAAATAGCCATAAATGAAAAGAAGGCTTAGTTTACTGCCCGAACAGTGAGGAACGACCCCTGCCAATGAGGAGGGCTCCTTCTCCCCTGACTTCAGCATCAGGGGCTCAGTGGGGCATGAGCCCTGTCCAGGGGACACTAGGCTAGGGCTGGGTGGTGGGGAGTGAGTCTCAGAGCGCTTGGCCCTGGTTTAGCTTTTACTTGTTAGTTCTTGAAACACGGGGATGGGCAACAGTTTCTGCACCTCTTGAGCTGCCCAAATATTTCTTGGGATGGTCTCAAACCATTCCTTATGGTCCATGTGACTTGGAGGCTGGTCCATAGAGGGGCTGGATTCAGCAGTAAATCATCTAGTGCTGGCTGCCTGGAGCACTCGGCTCAGGCTTGCAGATTCTAACTTCTTGGCTCCCGCAGCCCATCCTCAGTAGCTTCATCTTCCCAGTTGTTTGTCAGTTCCTCCGACTTCCTGCTAGCCTTGTTTTCCAGGCCCCCGCTTCATTCTTTAATTTTTCCTAGAGGAACGAAACAAGGATTTGAAACTGTTTTTAATTCTCAGGCCCTGGGAGGGCAGAACCCCTGCTTCATTCCCGGGGTTATTTCTCTGCCTCCTGTTTTTGCCCAGGCCTTCTGGTGACATATGAGTAGACTGTGACTTTCCAGCCTTTCAAAGGTGCTTAATATCTGAAGCTTGAGTCAGAGTCCAGCCTGGGGAATTGCTCGAGAGGACTATGAGTGTCTGAGGAAGACACCGAGCTCCTGGTTAGTTCTAGAAGAAGCTCTGCTTGCTGGGATTCCTGTACAAATCGTTGCCCCATGTTTCTGGGGCAGCATGGAGTGGTGGGGTGGGTCACAGGATTTGTGGGAAGGCACACGCGAACACACAGCCCAGCCCAGACACAGGACTTCACCTCTTGGAGCTTCAGTTGTCTCATCTGTTCCATGCAGAGGAGATGTTGACATTAGAGGTTTTTGAGGGAGCACCCGAGGAGGGCATCAGTACGGGGTCTGGCCTTCCTTGAGGGTCTGGCCAATCCTCTCCACCCTTAGTATTTTTACTCTCTCAGAGGAACAGAGAAGATTCCCTGAGGATGAGGGCTGGGGTGGGATGAAGTGAGTGGGGGATGTTAGAATTGCAGATTTATTTATTTTTATTTTTTGAGACAGAGTCTCGTTTTGTCACCCAGGCTGGAGTACAGTGGTGTGATCTTGGCTCACTGCCACCTCCGTCTTCCAGGTTCAAGCAATTCTGCTGCCTCATCCTCCCAAGAAGCTGGGATTGTGGATGCCTGCCACCATGCCTGGCTAATTTTTGTATTTTTAGTAGAGACGGAGTTTCACATCGCTTCTCGGCCTTTTGGCTAAGATCAAGTGTGAGACGGAGTTTCACCTTGTTGGCCAGGTTGGTCTCAAACTCCTGACCTCAGCTGGTCTGTCCATCTCGGCCTCTCAAAGTGCTGGGATTGCAGGTGTGAGCCACCATGCCCAGCCTAGAATCGCAGATTTAATGTGGCCAAGACTAGAAGGCATTTAGGGAGCAGGGAATAGGGAAGAGTAAGGAAGGGCGATTGGTAGGGAGAAGTCATTTCTCGTGCACTGGCCATGTATTCAGAGTCCGGGGTTTTTATCTGGCCCCTCTGTACATGGATCCCCAGGGCAGACACAGTGCACGGAACTGGGTTCATGAGCCACGGCTGAACTCGGCAGGTTGAGCAGTACCCGTGCCTGTTTTCTTTAAGTGGATGGCCCATAGTATATTTTTGCTCTTTATAGCTGTCTGCAACAAATATGCTATGTTAGGAAACAACTCCACTGAGACTGCTTCTTCTGGAAATAGAGGAAAAGTGTGGGGTTCCCAGGCAGCCTACAGTCAAGTAAAGGTGGTGGGATGGAAATTGATTGATGAGGTTCAGTTGTGTTTTCTCTGGGCCTGCTGCACTGCAGCCTTGCTCACTTTTGTTATGCGACCATGGTTACATTCTTGGGAAGCCCTGAGCACTCGGAGAGGATGGTGCTTGGGGCAGCACCTCCAGTCATCCTGGATGGGCACTGGGGTCAGGCCAGACATTACTCTTTGATGGAGCTATGGCAGACAGATGACAGGTGCCTGTTCAAGCCTCTCTTCCCTGGCAGTTGGGGGAAGCAGTGCCAAGATGAGCCTAGACTTCCCCCTCGCATCCTTCCTCTGTCTCTGAGGGACCAGGGTGGTGGTTCCAGAGTGGTAAGGCTGCAAGAAACATCAGAGGTTATCTTGTTAGCCTCCCTTCCATCTCAAAATCATTTTATGAATGAAGAGACCAAGCTCCCGGGAGGGGAGGGCTTTGCTCCAGGTAGCCAGGCTGTTTCAGGACCCAAATCCGTGATTCCTTTTGCCCCCGGTGACCAGCTCGGGGAAAGGCATCTTGCTTTTTTTCTTTGGGGCCAGCTTTGCCCTTACATCCTTGATGGGTAGATTTGTGGCTTCCTGGCATCTACAAGGTCCACCCTCCGAAATTCTCTGCTGTGACCTGTCTGAAATGCACATCAAATCAGATGGTTTCCTGGCCTGCAGTCTTCAAGAGCTCCCCAGTGTCCTCAGAAAAACCCCAAGTGCGTTTGCAAGATACCAGAGGTCCTTTGTGATCTGGTCTTTGTTCTCAGCTTGCCATCCCCTGGCTGGTTACGTAGGGCTATCTGTCGGTGGGTGTCTCAGATCTCCCTGCCTTCGCACACGCTCTTCCTGCTCCTCAAATACCCTTCCCTGCTTGTTCCTTAAGACTTCTCAGGCTCATTCTGTGGCCTCCTCTGACCTCTTAGGCCCAGTCACTCCTTCCTCTGAGTTCCCAGAGTGCTTGGTAATTCCTCTATTAGCACTTATCTCATTGACTTAGAATTATTTGTTTACACGTCTCTTCTCCCCAGAGTGGGAAGCATGTCTTCTGCATCTTCATCCCCCCCACCTCCCGCTGCTGCTCTCGCTGCCTAGCAGAGTGCCTGACCACAGCTTGGGCTCAGCAAATGTTTGTGGTGTGAATGACCGAAGGACCTTTGTCCCCAAATGTTCCCTGCACTGTGCCTGAAATGTCACCATTTATGAGTCCTGCCTGGTTCCTGGCTCCTGTTGGCTTTTGCCTTCCCACAGCTGGGGCCTCTCTTTCTCCAACAGCTGGCCCAGCCCTGCCCAGACTCTGGGGGTAATCACAGACTTAGCCCGGGGAGATTTAAAGAGCCAGCATTAAGAAGTGCAGGTGACTCAACTTCCTGTGAACTTGGCTGCAAGTTCCACTCCCTTGCTGGGTCTGGGCACCTGGTGGCACTATATTCCATGAGACTGGTAGCTCCGTGGGAGACCATTTCCCCAGGACTCCAGCTCTGGGCTAGAACAGAGTCCTTGCGGATGTGTGCTACCTCCCACTGTGGCCAACGCCCAGCTGCCAAACTTCTGTGATGCCTGCTGCCCCATTCAGGTGGCACACCTTCCTTGGGCACCTACCATGTGCCAGGCACAGGATCTCTGCCATAGAACTCACAGCCAGAGTGGAAGAGGCAGGCCCACAGACGTGACGTGGGCCGTACGGTGTGGTCAGAGCCAGGACAGGGCTCAGAGAAATGTGGGTTGCAGGGCGAGGGTTCAGAAGCAGCCTCAGAGGTGGGGTCTGAGCTGAGACCGAAGAGGGAAGGAGGAGCATGGTGGGGGGGTGGCTTCCTGGCTGAGGACTCTGCAGGGACAGGGGCTCAAGAAAGCCCCCCCCCCACCATCACTCACAGACCTAGAGCCCTCAGCCATGTGTCGGGGAGCCTGGTGCTCTCGGAGGAGGGATTGAGGGGGTTAGCTACCTTCTCGCACATGACTCAAAACCAGGCATATCCACAAAAGCTGCTGTTTGTTTATTCAGACATTAGTGACTCCCCACCATGTGCTTGGATATGGGCTGGGAGCTAGGGGTTCATCCAGTGTAGACCAAGGCCTAGCTGTGCCCTCAAGGGACTTATAGGCCAGCAGGGAGAGAGGCCTGGAAACAGGTCCCGAGAGCACAGCCTGAGATAAGCAGCCGTGCCTGAGCCCATCTGGATCTGCCGCGGAGTAGGAGGCTGAGCCGAGTCCCAGGCAGCACCTCAGGTGGGAGGCAGCATCCACACATGCAGCCCATGGGGCTGGGGAGGTGGATGGACAGGAGGGTAGCCCTCATCCACTGGAGTCACCAGGCCACTGTGTGACAATGTCTTTTAACACAAGGGAGGCAGCAGAGCCCTGGGCCTTTGGAGTCTTTCTAGATCTGGCCTCTGATCTTGTCTTCATTATTTGATAATTGAGTGACCTGGAGCAAATGCCTTCACCTCTCTGAGCCTCAGTTTGCTCCTCTGTAATGGGCTTAGCATTTCATTTTAGGGTTGCAGCCAGTCATCAAGCAAATAACTGAAAATGCTTAGAACATGGTTAACAACAAGACTTCTCGTTGATTATAACAGTAGTGCTTGCAATAACCGGGAAGCACAGAGCCCACCCAGCAGAAGGAAGAGGCATGGCAGAGTTTGTGTGTGTGTTGAGGGGCGGGGGTGGGGGGATTTGTCACAGCACTGGGTGGAGGGAGCTGCAGAAGCCAGCGTCCGCTTTGGCCAGGCAGGGGTGGGGTGAGTTGGGGCTGGAGGGAGACTGGGGCCGTCGCGCCTCCCCCTCCCTCTCTCCCGCCCCCCCCTCCCCCCGCCCCGCGCGCCATCGGCGGGAGGCGCAGGTGTCCACTGCATCCTGCACGTCCCCATCCCTCGCTCCCCTGGCCAGGGCCCCAGCTCCCTTCTGCCTTCCGCCCCGCGTCCTCCCCTAACCTCGGATCTGGACGGGCGAACAGTGGGGCTGGGAAAGTTTGAGTCACGGTGGGGGGAGCGGAGGAGGCGGGCCCGTGACCCTGAACGGGGTGGGCTCTAGGACCCGCCTTGGGCGCCCAGCAGGGGGACCCGCCGCACGCCCCTATCCCTCGCGCACTGGCCGCAGCCTGACGGAGCAACAAGGCACTGCCTGCAGCCGCCGTGTGCACCGGGGCGGCCGGCTCGCTCCGACCTGAGCCTCCACCGCAGCACCGGCAGCCAGAGCCGCGCTCAGCATGATGCCCGGGGCGCCGCTCCTGCGGCTGCTGACCGCGGTCTCTGCGGCAGTGGCAGTGGCCGGGGCGCCCGGGACGGTAATGCCCCCCACCACGGGGGACGCCACCCTGGCCTTCGTCTTCGACGTCACCGGCTCCATGTGGGACGAACTGATGCAGGTGATCGATGGCGCCTCGCGCATTCTGGAACGCAGTCTGAGCCGCCGCAACCAGGCCATCGCCAACTACGCGCTGGTGCCCTTCCACGACCCAGGTAGCGCCCCCGCACCCCCGCCCGCCGGGCGCCCCCTTCGCGGTGCTCTCACCTGCCCGACCCCCTCAGTTGGCCCCGAACGCACCTGGACGTCATGGGCTGCGCTGCAGCTTGGCGAGCGCGCCTTCTCGGCATATCCGCGCTGTGGGGACCCTGGACACCTGGGCAGTCCTTGCAGCTGTCCCTTCCTTCCCACCCCCTGGAACATTCCCTCGCTCAAGGAACCTGCTCTCCCGCGCCGTTGTGAGACTTCAGCAAGTGACCTCACCTTCCCGCGCCTTACCGGCCCCACCTATGAAATGGTGAGGACGACCTCCCAGACTTGCTGAGATGTTGAAATGAGGCATTCCTCTCGGGCACTTGGGACGCCACGAGCCTTTGCAGGGTTTTTCCTTTGGCCAATTCTTAGAATTCGCTCCCAGCATAGGCTTGGAGACCGGAACAGCTCCCAGAGGCAGGCCTTGAGACGAAATGGGGTCCACCACGGACCCTGCAGTGGGGAGCGGACTTACCCTTGCTGGTCTTGCCCCCTCGCCTGTCTTCCCCGGGGGAAAGAGCAGCGCCTCTCGTGTGCTGGCCCCGTGGCCTCCACCTGCTGTGTTCTCACGGCTGAGTCCCGCCCTAACTCCTTATTCTCTGCACGCTGCACCTCTGCTTCTCCTTTAACCCCCTTCCTTGCAGCTCAGTGTTAGGGGCGCCCTTGAAAGGGTCCCTGGGCGCTCTACTGTAGAGACTCCCAGGGAGAGCGGTTGCTGAGTGAGCTGCAGGTTCCCAGTCGCGAGGAACAGGACTGCTTTCCACACTTCTTTTTATTTTGAAACAAGGTCTGGCTCTGTCACCCAGGCTGGAGTGCAGTGGCGTGATCACAGCTTCCTGCAGCCTCAAACTCCTGGGCTCAGGTGATCCTCCTGCCTCAGCCTCCTAAGTAGCTGGGACTACAAGCATACGCCACCATGCCTGGCTGATTTTTAAAATTTTTTGTAGACATGGAGTCTCTCTGTATTGCCCAGGCTAGTGTCAAACTCCTGGCCTCAGTGATCTTCCCACTCAGGCCTCCCAAAGTGTTGGGATTACAAGCATAAGCCACTGTACCCAGCCTCCCCAGCATTTTTTAATGGAAAATTTCAAACTTACAGTAAAATGGGGAGAAATGTACATGGAACCGCCTATGCCCACCACTGACAGCCTCTGAGTCATATTTTGCTTTATCACATCTCTCTATCATTCACCCCTCTGTCAAGGATAGCTTTGTAAAGCAAAAAACAAACAAACAACCCCCCCCCAAAAATAAAACACACACACACACACACACACACACACACACACAGATTCCTTGCAAAATTGTACTGTAGAGTGTTGTTGTGCTGAGGAAATAGACAGTGGCCATTGGCTGTATGAGCCAGCAAGTCCTTTCAGAAGGATTTGCATTTATTAATCCCAATACCATTACAGGTTCTTAGAAAATGGACAAAACGGTGGAAAGACATAGTTCTACTTAGGCTTCAGGCTGAGTTTGTGGTCTAGGGACTTGGAGGCCCCTCTGCTTCCAGGAGTTCTGGGCACCACAGGGTTCTGCAGCTCAAAGCTCGGAAGCCAGGGCTCTAGACAAAGATTTCTAGGAACATCAGATGGACAGCTTCCATCTTGGAGTCAGGGGGCAACCAAGGTGGGAGTTGTGAGGAGGTGGGCTGTGAAGTGTGTTCTGGCACTTGAGCTGGAACACAGGTCACCGTCCATCTCCCCAACTCTCTCACCCACTTTCTGAATTGTTCTGGGGCTTCCGAAGACACCACACTGAAGGAGCTTAGAGATCGTCGAATCTACCCCTTTATCTTACAGTTAGAGAAACTGAGGCTCAGGACACTGATGAGACTTTCCCAAGGCCACCTGCCAGGGTGGCGTCATTCCTGAATCATAACCCACATTTGTCTCTGAAATATGTGGCTCCAGTGGCCCAGCAGGATAGCAGCCTTTCAGAGCCAGATGTCGTGTCCTGAAGCCCAGACCAGGGTTCCTGAGACTGTCCTCGCCACCCCATTTGTGGCCACGAGCCTCAGGAAGCCCACCTCCCACCCCTGCTCTTCCCTCTCCTCTCTGGGCACTGAGCTGGCATGCAGTTCTCCAGCCTTCACCAGGCTCAGCCCCCTTCACTCCACCCTCTATGAAACAAAAATCCAGTCCTCCATCCTGGTTCCCCAAATTAGCTTCAGAGTGACACCCCCAGGTTCAGACGTCGGGGAGACTTCAGCATCGTGGAGCCCTTGATCCGTGTAGAGCCCAGGGAGGCTCACAGTGTGAAGGGGGCAGGGTTCATTCCACGGGGCTGGTAGCCCTCTGGGACAGGCCAGGTGGGGAGTAGAAAGTGACATGTGGTGGCTCAGGTGCCAACTCCTGGCCACAGGCCAGTAAGCAAGGAAGGGGACTAAGGAAAGAGCCCCCCGAGGAAGCAGTCTGTGAGTAGGGCTTGAAGAACATCAATGAATGTTTACTGGGTTTTGGCCGTTTGCCTGGCAGATGCCAGGTGCTGGGAACACAGCAGGGATGGAGGACTCCCTGGGGCATGTGGAGGTGGCTGGGTAAGGACCAGGGGATGGACAGGAGGGCTGATGTGGAGGGACAGGTGTGTGTGGGAGCTGGGTGTGCATGGGAGGAGTGGAGCGGGAAAGTGGGGAGGGGCGAGATTGGACACAGCCATGACTGCAGGGCTGATTGATGCCTTGGCGGACTTGGATTTCCTTTTCCTTCTATGGGCTGTGAACAGCCACCAAGGGCTTCTGAGCAGCAGTTTGGAGCTGTGATTTAGGCCTGGCTGTGCCTTTTGACTCAGCAAATAGAATCCCCTTTGGTGGAAGAGAAACTTGAGAAACAGGGGTTGTAGCTGTTTGTTCCAGCTCCCAGTGCTGCACACGGGGAGGGTTTTCTTAAAGGAAGCCCCTCTCCTAAACCCCAAGAGGCAGGTGCAGGGCAAGTCGCCATGGTTCTGGACTGTTCATGCTTGGAGACAAACTAAGATCTGTGCTTCGGAAATTTTACAGTTTCCGAATTAAAAAGTTGTATGTTCCCAGAGTAGAAAAGTTAGAAATTTGCTAATCATTTCAAAAGAGCCCTGGTCCTTTTTTTTTTTTTTTGGAAAATAGTAGTAGAAACCAAGATCTAGTGCTAAAATTTAGGTTGTTTTCAGTTTTTCTATATTAAAATGTTACTAAAAAACTCTCTTGTAAAAATCTTTGTCTGCATCTTTGGTTTTTACGTAGGCTTAAGTTCCTCGAAGTGGAATTCCTAGGCCATTTTTAGCACACCGAGTTGGGGGATGACTCTTCAAGTTGTTTTCCAGAATGTTTCAGGAGATTGAACTTCGACCAGAACCGTTTCAGGGGCCCGTTTCAGCACAGCCACCCCCAACACTGGAAATTAATATAAAAACCTTTCTTTTCTAATTCAAAAATGGAAAATGATATCTTCTCGTTTCAATGGCTAGTGAGGTTCAATATGTCTTTCAAGCATTCACTAGATATTTTTGGTGTGAATTTCTTATTTTGTAAACTGTCAGTTTCTTTGCAAATTTTTTCATGGGAGTTTTAGTGCTTTTATTTTTAGTTGGAATGAGGACTTTATGTTGATGATGTTAGCTGTTTTTTTTTGTTGTTGTTGTTTGTTTTGTTTGTTTTTTGAGATGGAGTCTCACTCTGTTGCCCAGGCTGGAGTGCAGTGGTGTGATCTCTGCTCGCTGCAACCTCCATCTCCCAGGTTCAAGCGATTCTCCTGCCTCAGCCTCCTCAGTAGCTGGGACTACAGACGCACGCCACCATGTCCAGCTAATTTTTGTATTTTTAGTAGAGACAGGGTTTCACCATGTTGGCCAGGCTGGTCTTAAACTCCTGACCTCAAGTGATCCACTTACCTTGGCCTCCCAAAGTACTGGGATTACAGGCATGAGCTACCATGCCTGGCCTTAACTGTTTGTTTTGTTTTGTTTTGTTTTGTTTTTTTAAGTGGCTTAGTATTTTTCCTGGTTGCTTTTCTTTTAGTATTTGTAATTCTTGATGTTTTGAAGTTTTAAATGTTTATATAGAGAAATCTATTTTTTTCTTTGTGATTTCTTCACTTAGGTGCTTATAAAGGTTTTTTTTTTTTTTTTTTTTTCCTATCACAAAACCAGTTAGGTAGATTTCCTAAGGTTTATGTATGTGTGTGTTTTGTTTTAGTTTCCTCTCTTCACGTTTAATTCTTTAACTTGAAATTTTAAAAATTGGTAGGCTGGGCTCAGTGGCTCACACTTGTAATTCCAGTACTTTGGGAGGCTGAGGTGTGAGGATTGCTTGAGCCCAGGAGGTCAAGGTTGCAGGGAGCTATGATTGTGTCACTGCCCTCCAGCCTGGGCGACAGAGCAAGACCCTGTCTCAAAAAGAAAACAACAACAACAAAAAGAAAAACAGAAAATCTCAATAAAGTGTGGACTTGGGTTAATAATTATGCATCAGTATTTATTTATTAGTTGTGATAAATGTAGCATAGTAATGTAAGATGTTAATAACATCAGCCTTCTGAGTAGCTGGGACTATGGGTGCACACCACCACACCTGGCTAATTTTTTGTAGAGATGGGGTCTTGCTATGTTGCCTAGGCCGGTGTCAAACTCCTGGCCTCAAGTGGTCTTCTTGCCTCTGCCTCCCAAAGCAGGGGAATTACATACATGAGCCACGGCGCCCGGCCTTCCTCAGTTTTTCTTTAATGCCCTTTTTCTGCTCCAGGGTCCCATCCAGGATACATTAATTGTTGCATCTTCTTCAGCTCCTCAGGTTGTGAGTTTCTCAGGCTTACTTTCGTTTTGGTGAAATTGACAGTTTTGAGGAATACTGGTCAGCTATTTTCCCTCAATCATTATTTGTGTAATGTTTTTCTCAAGTTAGACTGGGTAATGTTTTGGGAGGAAGACCCAGCGTTAAAATACCATTCTCATCGTCTCATATCAAGAGCACACGCTATCACAGTGATGGAACGCTGTTGATGTTAAGCTTGATTGCCTGACTCGGGTAGTATTTTTCAGATTTCTCCACTATAGAGTTACTCTATTTCCCCTCTCTCTTTCCATACTGGGGTCTCTGGAAGAGAGTCACTTACTGTGTGCAGCCCACGTTTAAAAAGGGGGGAGCCATGATCCACGTCCTTGGTGGGGGAGTATTTATCTACATGGATTATTTGGAATTATTCTGTATGAGAGTTGTCCCTTCTGCTCCATTTGTTAATTAATTCAATCACTTATCTACATCAGCATAGAATCATGGCTAGCTATTTTATACTTTGTGTTATGATCCTAAACCGCTTTATTTTGCTCCTCAAATGTTTCTGACTGTGGTCATCGGGAGCTTGTTCGGTTGGTTTCTGTGTCCCTTGGACACCCCTCTTGTGTACGTGTTTTTTTTTTTTTTCCACATTCCTACTTTCTGGCACTGGTAGAGGCTCCAGGCTCATCTTATGTATTTCCTGCCTCAGTCCTTGAATTTGCTATTTCTCCAAGGAGCCCTGGTTCCTGTGATTGGAAACCAGGATGTCCATGCTAAGTGTGTTTGTTGGTACTGAGGTGCCATTACTTCTAACACCTCCCTTAGCTGACAGGGCAAGGAGATGTATGTTGTATATATAACCTGTGTTTGTAATTGCATCTATAAATAGTTTTATATGTAATCATCTGTGTCTATATTAAGCTAAAGATGAGTTCATGCTGATATCTTCAACTCTAATTTATATTCAATATTGGATTAGATGTGTTAGGTATATGGAGAGTCAAACCTCTTCCCATTCCTTATCTAGAACCTCCATGTCTAACAGTCACAAACCTGTCTCCTGCCGCCCACCATCCCTTTACTTTATTGTTTAGTTCCAGTATACATTTATAGTGGTTTCAGAATTGTTGAGCAGGACCCCCATAGGAAACAGCTTTATTAACTAGAATATAGTTCTTTTGCTTTTAGTCTTACAGACTCCATTCATTTCCAAAATTACTTCTTCAGCTTCTTCTTTTTAAAAAAAATTTAAATTTTGTTTTGTTTTGTTTTGTTTTTTGAGATGGAGTCTCACCCTGTCTCCCAGGCTGGAATACAGTGGCGCAATCTTGGCTCACTGCAACCTCCACCTCCCGGGTTTAAGGAATTATCCTGCCTCAGCCTTCTTAGTAGCTGGGATTACAGATGTGTGCCACCACGCCTAGCTAATTTTTGTATTTTTAGTAGAGATGGGGTTTCACCATGTTGGCCAGGCTGGTCTTGAACTCCTGACCTCAAATGATCCTCCTGCCTTGGCCTCCCAAAGTCCTGGGATTATAGGTATGAGTCACCATGCCTGGCCTCTTCTTCTTCTTCTTTTAAACTTTGAGACAGGGTCTCATTCTGTTGCCCAGGCTGGATGGCAGTGGCTGGATCATGGCTCACTGCAGCCTCAATCTCCCCAAGCTCAGGTGATCCTCCCATTTCACCCCCAGAGTAGCTGGGACCACAGGCACATGCCACCATGCCTGGCTAATTTTTGTGTGTGTATATATATTTGGTAGAGACAGGGTCTTGCCATATTGCCCAGGTTGGTCTTGAACTCCTGGGCTCAAGCGGTCTGCCCACCTTGGCCTCCCAAAGTGCTGGGATTACGGCCCTGAACCACCGCGCCTGGCCGAGCATCTTCTTTTTATTCATATTCTTCATTTGCAAAACCTTCTTGAGAATTTTATCTTTTAGATGACATATAGAAAAACTTGTCAACTTCCAAAAAATTTTTTCTACTGTGATTTTTCTTGGAATTGTGTTAAATCTTGACTTTGGGGAAGAGTTATCATTTTCAGAAAACTCCGTTGTTCTCATCCGTCAGACATGCCTCTTGTTCTGTTCACATTTATTTCTTTTAGTAAAGATTCACAGTTTTTTTTTTTTTTTTTTTGTAAAGATTCAGGTTTTTTTTTCTCATAGGTTCCACCCATTTTTTTTTAAAGATTATTTTAAGATAGTTTGGGTTTTGTTAATATTTTGCCCAGGATTTTTTTTCCATTACATTTTTTACAAATGAGTATTGCTAGTATGTTGGAAAGGAATTCATTTCATATATTAATTTTCTTTCCAGCTTCTTTTAGTGAAGTTTTTTTTAACTACTTCTAATTTTTTGTTAATGTCTTCAGTTTTCTAGGTTGAGAGCCACAGCTGGTCCAAATTATAATACTATTGCTTCTTTTCCAATCAAATATTTCACGTTTTAAGTGTTTTGTATTATTTATCAGCGAAAACTGTCAGAACAATACCACATAATGGTGATGGCTGCAGTTATCTTGTCTTGCTTTTTTTTTTTTTTTTTTTTTTTTTGAGGCTGAGTCTCGCTCTCTTGCCCAGGCTGGAGTGCAGTGGTGCAGTCTCAGCTCACTGCAACCTCCGTCCCCCAGGCTCAAGCAATTCTCTCACCTCAGCCTCCTGAGTAGCTGCTATTACAGGCATGCACCACCATGCCCAGCTAATTTTCGTATTTTTAGTAGAGACAGGGTTTCACCATGTTGGCCAGGCTGGTCCCAAACTCCTGACCTCAGGTGATTCGCCTGCCTCGGCCTCCCAAAGTGCTGGGATTATAGGCGTGCGCCTCCACGCCCGGCCATCTTGTCTTGCTTTTGATTTTGCACCACTCATTGTATGATGTTGATTCTTGGTTTGAGTTTTTGTCATTAAGTGAAAGAAGATGCATTCATTCCTAATTTTACTAAAAAAAAAAATAAGCTCAAAAAACAAGAAAAAGGAAAAACAAAACAAAAAATCCAAACAGGGATGGGTGTTGAATTTTAGCAAGTGATTTTCTGCTTTGTTGCAATGTTTATAAGATCCTTCTCCTGTTGACCTATTAATGTGATACATTAATTTTTTTTTGAGAGATGAGTCTCATCTGTGCCAGGTGAGTGCAGTGGTGTGATTTGATCGCAGTTCACCTCCTGTTCAAGCCCAAGTAGCTGGGACTACAGGTGTGCAGCACCATGCCCAGCTAATTTTTGTATTTTTTTAGTAGAGACAGGGTTTCACTATATGTTGGCTAGGCTGGTCTCGAACTCCTGACCTCAGGTGATCTGCCCGCCTCAGCCTCCCAAAGTACTGGGATTACAGGTGTGAGCTACCACGCCTGGCCAATGCGTTAATTTTCAACTATTTTTGCATTTCTTGCATAAGTCCTGCTTGGTCACGGTGGATTATTCTTTAATATACAGCTGGGTGATAGTTTCCAGCATTTTGCTTAGAGGTTTTGCCTTTTTCCATTTCATGTATGCAATCAGTAAGTGGTGTTTTTCCTTTGTATTTTTTGTCAAGTTTTACCATCAGGGTTTAGCTTTTTCGGTTAATAATCCATTCCCTTCAAGAATTGCAAAATGAATACATGCTTGTAAAATATTCTACCACTACTCTCAAGAGGTGAAAACACTTTTGACACTCTGGTGTCCTTCCAGATCTTGTGTGCATGTATGTGTATACATTCACTCGTGTTAAACACACCTACGTTAAAAAATTATAGTATGTAAAGCATTATTCCGCCCACATAATAATGGCATGGATAACTTGCTTTATTCCCCCCACATAATATGGCATGGATATCTCTTCCTGTCAGGAAACAGAGATCCTCCCCATTGTTTTTAATGACTCTATAAGATGCCATTGGAGGAATTATCCTAATTTACCCACCCATCCCCCTACTGTGGAAAATAGGCTGCTTTCAGTTTCTTCACAATAAACACACACATATTTGCAAACATGTCTACAGAATAGATTCCCAGAGATAACATTGCTTGGTTAAAGTATAGGAGCATTTTCCATTTGGAAAGACACCATCCAACTGCCCTTAAACACACCGCGCCATCTTGTGCCTGGACCCACGGAAGATGAGACTGTGTTTCCCCACACTCCCACCAGCATCCGGGACATCACTCTGCCATTTTTTTCATTGTTTTTTTTGCTAGTTTCCTAGGTGGGAGATGGTGTCCTGCCTTAATCTGCATTTGTTGATCGTTGGTGACCTTCCAGTCTTCTGGAGTTTCTCCCTGGGTGTCTCTGGGGCTCCTGGGGCTCCATCATCCTTCCCAAGGGAGGAAGTGGTTTTCGCCGGTCAGAGGTGAGGATGCAGGCGGGCAGAGCAGATGTGTTTGGGCCACACACTTGCCTGGGAGCTGGAATGGCTGGGACTCTGGCTGCATGTTCCGGGTTGTGTGTGTGTACATGTGATTTTTATTGTCACCCTGAGTGACATTGCTATTTTTATTTTTTTATTTATTTTTGAGATGGAGTCTTGCTCTGTCACCTAGGCTGGAGTGCAGTGGCATGATATTGTCTCGTTGCAACCCCTGCTTCTGGGTTCAAGCGATTCTCCTGCCTCAGCCTCCTGAGTAGCTGGGATTACAGGTGCCTGCCACCATGCCTGGCTAATTTTTGTATTTTTAGTAGAGATGGGGTTTCACTATGTTGGCCAGACTGGTCATGAACTCCTGACCTCAAGTAATCCCCCTGCCTCGGCTTCCCAAAGTGCCGGGATTACAGGCGTGAGCCACCACGCCCGGCCATGACATTGCTATTAACCAGCCTCGCCTCATGAAATAGAAACGATCAGTCCTTCTTCTGAGGGGAAACTTCACTCTCTTAACCTGGCCCTGGGCATGTCCCTCCTTAGAGGCCTGGAGGTCTGAGCGGCCCATGAGGTGTGAGCTGGACTAGGCACGTCCCTGTCATTCCCAGGGCACCTGAGTGTTGGCGGGGAGTGGCCTGGCTGGGCCAAATAACACCTCATCAAAGGGCTTTCCAGGTGAGGAACTGTGCAGGGGAGGGGTGCTAGAAAGAGATGGCCCAGGGTGCCTGCAGGAGGAGGACCAGAAGGGTGAGGAAGCCATGGGTCTGAGGGCAGGAGGTCCCTGGAGGGGCAGGGGTGGGAAGGTGGGTGTGTCAGGTCAGCCTGTACAGCCTGAGCTGGTCTGGGGATCCCCCATGTACCCATTAATCACTTACTCCATCTTCAATTCTCAAGGGGTCCCTGGGGCCCAGGCAGGGTGCTGGCTTGCCTTGGCACCTGCAGTCCAGCCAGAAAGGCCCATAGTGAATACCCAAGTTCCTAGGCATCTCATCACAGCTGTGGCTGCCCACAATGACATTCCTGAGGGAGTGACACTGAGCTGAGGTGGAGAGAAGCTGGGTGGGTGGGGGAGGGTCAGAGCAGGGCTGGGAACAGCACTCCAGGCAGAGGGAACAGCAGAAACAATGGCTGTGAGGTTGGCAGGAATATCTCCTTGATTGAACATTAGCAGGTGGAGTTGACAGGGACACTCAGGGCGGAGCTGGGCTCCATCACTGGGTGTTCAGGGAGAGGACCTGGGAAGGAGGCCCAGAGGAGAGTTGCTTTCTGGACTCCTGGACACCGAAGAGGAGGCAGATAAAGGTTCTGAAGCCATTTTGGCTCCTTGGGCAGAACCACCCACCCAGTTGGCTCTTGTGCCATTGTGTCTGCCCCTTGAGGGTGTCTTTGAGGGAATCACGTTTGGCCAGACGGGCTCAGGGGCTGTCAGAATTCTAGCAGTCTTGATATCACTTTCTCCAACCCCGGCCCTTTAGAGATGGGATAGCTAAGTCTTGGGGAGGGGAGGCGGTTTGACGATGGTGGTGGCTAAGTGTGGGACCTGCCTGGGGTCACTGCAGCTGGAGGAGGGGGATATGTGGATGCAGGGCTGGCTCCAAAATTCCAGCCCCACTTGGAGAGAGAAGCAGGGGCAAGACAGGCCCCAGGAAGAGGCCTCGGCCTGAGATATTTCTGAGACTGGGTTCTGAGTGCCTGACTGCAGCCTTGACCGTGTCCACTGGGACACATGAAGCTGGGTGAGGAGGTGGGGCACCACGTGGGTGGGGGTTAGGCCGTTCCACCCATGCGTGCTCCTCACATGTCTGAGACAGTTCATGGGGCTGGCCCCACACCCTCCTCTTGCCCAGTGGAAATAACCCCGCCTATGGCTTGGTGGTTCCAGGCCAGGCTTCTGGGGCTCACATGCTGGAAGAGGGCTTGAGTGGAGCCAAGGTCACGGGTTTAATCATCCCTGCAGCCAGCGGGCCTGCTCGGAGGGACTGCACGCCACATCTGCCCAGCTGTTTGGCAAGTGCCCACCCTCAGTCATGAACCTCCCTCCCTCTGCAGGCGCAGGACAAGGGTCTGGGGAATGAGTTCTGAGTGTCTACAGCCTCATGGGTGGTTGACAGCTTGCAACTGGGGTCAGACTGACCTAGATCGGACTCTCCTTTCTACTGCTTCCTA
The DNA here is from genome assembly GCF_009828535.3 of Hylobates moloch. Taxonomy (NCBI): domain Eukaryota; kingdom Metazoa; phylum Chordata; class Mammalia; order Primates; family Hylobatidae; genus Hylobates; species Hylobates moloch. The sequence continues at coordinate 102,484,860 of NW_026652285.1, forward strand.
GTTGTAATTCCTTAGGCAGCTCACTTTACTTCCCTGAGCCTCCATTTTCTCATCTATAAAATGGGGATAATAAATAGTAGACCTCATAGGTTGTTGTAAGGCTTTTATGAGCAAATGCACGTCAAATGCTTAGAACAAAACTTGGTGCTTAGTAAACATCAAAACAATGGTAACATCACCACTACCACCATCATCACCATCACCGCCACCACCGTCATTGTTTTTGGAGGCAGTGTAGTCAGTGGCAAAGGGAACAGGCGTTGGAATGAAACATTTGTGGATCTGGACATTGTACAAGGTTGAAAAGTGTTCTTCCAAAATTCATGTCCTTCCTGGGACTGCAGAATGAGACCCTATTTTCTTTCCTTTTCTTTTTTTTCTTTTTTTTTTTGAGTCGGAGTTTTGCTCCTGTTTCCCAGGCTGGAGTACGATGGTACGATCTCGGCTCACAGCAACCTCTGCCTCCTGGGTTCAAGCGATTCTTCTGACTCAGCCTCCCAAGTAGCTGGGATTACAGGCATGCACCACCACACCCGGCTAATTTTGCATTTTAGTAGAGATGGGGTTTCTCCATGTTGGTCAGGCTGGTCTCGAACTCCCAACCTCAGGTGATCCACCTGCCTCGGCTTCCCAAAGTGCTGGGATTACAGGCGTGAGCCACCTCACCCAGCCTGAGACCCTATTTTCTTTTTCTTTTCTTTTCCAATACTGCTCACAGGATCTCATTTCCAGGCCAGTAATTTTTGTATTTTATAGAGATTGGGTTTTACTGCCTCTTGGTCAATTTTCTTGATCCGCCCACCTTGGCCTCCCAAAGTGCTGGGATTACAGGCATGAGCCACCACACCCGGCGACCCTATTTTCAAATAGGGTCAACTCAAATGTAATTAGCTAAGCCGTGATGAGGTCATACTGCCGTAGGGTGGGCCCTTAATCCAATATGAATGATGTCCTTATAAGAAGAAGAGAAGAGACAGACACCCAGGGAGAAGGCCACGCGATGATGGCGGCAGAGATCAGAGTGAAGTGTCTACAAGCCAAGGAGCACTAAGGGCTGCTGGCATTACCAGAAGCCAAGAGAAACACACGGGGCACATTCTTCCTCATAGCTTTCAGAGCGAGCATGGCAATGCTGACCCCTGGATTTTGGACTTCCAGCCTCTAGAACTGCAAGAGAAGAAATTTCTGTTGTTAAGCCACCCACCCAGCTTGTGGTACTTTGTTACTGCAGCTCCAGGAAACTAGTATAGACATTAACTAGCACTTACCAGCAGTTTGACTGTCACCAAGGGCATTGCTTCTGTACGTTGGCATCTTCAGTTGTAACAGGGAGACATTAATAGGACTGAGCTTAAGCTTGTAAAATAAGACGTGCTCAATGCATAGAAACAGTTGTTACCATTACCACCACCACCACCATCATCATCGGTATCATCAATGTCAGTATCGTCATCAACATCATCATTGTCCATATTATCATCATTTTCATTGTCATCAACAGCAGCATCAGCTTTGTGCTAGGAAGGGCAGCGTGTTAAGACCTGAGGTTGTTGGGACTTTTTGTCCAGGGCCAGCCCTGCTTGGATAGGGTGAAAGAGGGAGATAAAAAGGGACTCAATTGACTCCTCTCATGGATGAGCCCCCCGTGGGGACAAGCCAAGCGTCCTGCCCTGTTTGTCCCAGTGCCTCACTCTCCATCCTGCTGGAAGATGGAGCTTGAAATGCCGCTCTTGCCAATAGCTCCCTGTCCCAGGGAAGCTTCGGGATGGTGATTGATAATGGTGCAGCAGGTCCCAGGAATGACAAATGAAGCCATGAGCCAGCCTTAATTAATGACAAGAAGGCGTCTATCTCTGTCTTGCTGCCTGGAGCTACAGGTTGGGTTGGAGGGTGGCAGGTGGGCAGCAAGGAGGACAGATAGGGAGTAAGCCTCCGCATCCCCTTTCCTTCTTGGTATCTTGAAAGCTGGCCCTGCCCTGGATGTGATGGGAATGGCCGGCAGGAGCTAGCTCCCACGGCAGGTTTGGGGACTGTCTGTTCAGAGATTGCATGGGGATTGTGTGTGTGTGTGCGTGTATGTGCACGTGTCTGAGTGCATGTGTGTGTGTGTACGTGTGCACTCTCCTGAGAAAATTCTTTGTTCATAACTTGGGGCAGACATCAAAAAGCTCTTGCCTTCTGTCTTTGCTAGGGCCTGCTCTCTATCTCCAGAGGAATCACAGACACCCTTGCCGATCTGGCCAGTGCCCCTTGAGCATGGCCAGTCTCTCCACATGTCCAAGGAAACCGCATTTGGTTTCCTGTCTTGTTTCAGATCTGTTTCTCTGGGCTAGGGGCAGCGACGTCCTGTGGTGGGACAGCCTGGGGCTCAGGTGAGCCGGGCATTCAGCGGTATTTGTTGAGTGTTAACTGAATGCCTGGCATTGTGTTGGGCACAGAATGGAAAGATAAGTGGAACTTGGGTCCCGACCTGTAGCTGCTCAAGCAGTATGGGATTCATTGAGAAGTTTATTCTTTCACTCCTTTGGACAATATTTATTCAATATTTACTTAAGCACTTGCTGTGTGCCAGGCACTGAGCTCGGTATGAGGCCTGCCGTGGTGAACGACAGAGACAGGGTCACTGCCTGCGTGATGTATCCAGTCAACTCTTGCCCCAGATCTCCCCGCCGACATGGAGGGGCTGTCTTCTCTCGGGGCCTCAGTTTCCACATCTTTAAAAAGATGGGGGTCTTCAGATCTCTTTCTCCTCAACATTGTTGTTTTGGTTCTTTTTGAGATGGAGTCTCGCTCTATGGCCCAGGCTGGAGTGTGGTGTCACAATCTCGGCTTCCTGCAACCTCTGCCTCCCAGGTTCAAGCAACTCTCCTGCCTCAGCCTTTTGAGTAGCTAGGATTACAAGCATGTGCCACCACGCCCAGCTAATTTTTGTATTTTTAGTAGAGATGAGGTTTCACCATGTTGGCCAGGCTGGTCTCGAACTCCTGACCTCAAGTCATCCGCCTGCCTCGGCCTCCCAGAGTGCTGAGATTACAGGCGTGAGCCACCACGCCCGGCCCTCAACATTGTTATGTTTGTCACATAGGTTGTGGTCAAATTGGCTTTTCTGAAGTTGATTCTTGCTGAAGACCAAATGGTGAAAGCCGTGGTATGTAGAATGATATCCTCCCAAAGATGTGCCTGTCCTAATGCACAGAACCTGCAAATGTGTGACCTGCCATGGTGAAAGGGACTTTGCAGGTGTGACAAAGTCATGGCTCTCAAGATGGGAGATTGTCCTGGATTATCCAGGTGAGCCCTTTATAATCACAAGGGTCCTCGTAAGAGGGAGGCAGGAAGCTTGGAGTCAGAGAGGGAGCTGTGATGACAGCAGTACAGGAGAGAGACAGACGCCCTACTGCTGCTTTGAAGATGGAGGAAGGAGCCATCATCCAAGGCCTCTAGCAGCTGGAAAAGGCAGGGAAACTGATCCTCCCCTAGAACCCCCAGGAGGAACGCAGCCCTGCTGATGCTTGGATTTAGGACTGCTGGCTTCCATAGTTGTGTGTGCGTGTGCGCGCGCGCCTGTGTGTGTGTGTGTCTGTGTGTGTTTTTGAGACGGAGTCTCACTCCGTCACCCAGGCTGGAGTGCAGTGGCGTGATCTCGGCTCACTGCAAGCTCTGCCTCCCGGGTTCAAGCCATTCTCCTGCCTCAGCCTCCCGAATAGCTGGGACTACAGGCGCCCACCACCATGCCCGGCTAATTTTTTAAAAATTTTTTAGTAGAGACAGGGTTTCACCGTGTTAACCAGGATGGTCTCGATCTCCTGACCTTGTGATCCTCCCGCCTCGGCCTCCCAAAGTGCTGGGATTACAGGCGTGAGCCACTGCGCCTGGCCTGTGTGTTGTTTTAAGGCACGAAGTTTCTAGTAATTTGTCACAGAAGCAATAGGAAACTGAGACAGAGGCCAACCGTAAAATCCTTTCCAGGGCTCTCTGGTCCAGGGGATCCTTCCTATTAAAATGATGTTTGACTGAGTAACTTTGTGAAAATTTGCTCACACTTACTTGTTCAGTGAAAAGAATCAGATTGGAAATAGTATGTTATTTATACTTCAATAAAAATTCTGCTTAAAATAGTATGTATTTTTGTAAGATGTATTTATACATTTAAATATATGAATATAAAAATTAAAGATTATATACAAAAATGAAAATTATTATCTCTGGTTGGTAGAAATACAGGCAGTTGGCCGGGCACAGTGGCTCACGCCTGTAATCCCAGCACTTTGGGAGCCCAAGGCAGGCGGATCACGAGGTCAGAAGATCGAGACCATCCTGGCCAACATGGTGAAACTCTGTTTCTACTAAAAATACAAAATTAGCCGGACGTGGTGATAGGCGCCTGTAATCCCAGCTACTCAGGAGGCTGAGGCAGGAGAATAGCTTGAACTTGGGAGGCAGAGGTTGCAGAGAGCAGAGATTGTGCCACTGTACTCCAGCCTGGGTGACGGAGCGAGACTCTGTCTCAAAAAAAAGAATACAGGCAGTTGTCCCCTTCCCTTTTTTGTTTTGCCTGTCAGGAGTTTCCATGTCTAGTTCCCTGAGAGCAGGAGTTAAGAAGAGCTCTGTTCTTGAGGTTGTCCAGACCTGGGCTCATATCCCAGCACTGCCACTTACTGGCTGTGTGTCACTGGAAAAGTTACTGTCTCTGGGCTTCCATGTTCTCCTCTGTAAAAATGTGGGTAAGACTTGGACCCTAGCACTTTGGGAGGCCGAGGCGGGTGGATCACATGAGGCCAAGAGTTTGAGACCAGCCTGGCCAACATGGTGAAACCCTGTCTCTACTAGAAACACAAAAAAATTAGCCAGGCATGGCGGTACACCTCTGTAATCCCAGCTACTTGGGAGACTGAGGCACAAGAATCACTTGAGCCTGGGAACTGGAGGTTGCAGTGAGCCAGGATCGTGCCACTGCACTCCAGCCTGGGTGATGGAGTGAGGCTCAGTCTCAAAAAAAAAAAGGCCTGGCGCAGTGGCTCATGCCTGCTGTAATCGCAGCACTTTGGGAGGCTGAGGTGGGTGGATCACCTGAGGTCAGGAGTTTGAGACCAGCCTGTCCAACATGGCAAAACCCCATCTCTACTAAAAATACAAAAATTAGCTGGGTATGGTGGCAGGCACCTGTAATCCCAGCTACTAGGCTGGGGCAGGAGAATCACCTGAACCCAGGAGGCGGAGGCTGGAGTGAGCTGAGATTGCACCACTGTGGTCCAGCCTGGGTGACAGAGCAAGACTCCATCTCAAAAAAAAAAAAAAAGGCTTGGACCTACCAGGTGCTAGGAGGAATTCAGTGAGCTGAAACACAGGAAGCATCTCAGGACATAGCCTGGCACTTACAAGGTATTTAGTAACTGTCATTATCATTCATGTCATGTTAATTTCTTTTTACAATGAACATGTGTGATTACCTAACAATGAAATAACCAGCACTGAGTAAAATGATTGCTCTTCTTTTTTTTTTAATTTTTTTTGAGACAGAGTCTCGCTCTGTTGCCCAGGCTGAAGTACAGTGGCACGATCTTCGCTCACTGCAAGCTCTGCCTCGTGGGTTCACGCCATTCTCCTGTCTCAGCCTCCTGAGTAGCTGGGACTACAGGCGCCTGCCACCACGCCCGGCTAATTTTTTATATTTTTAGTAGAGACGGGGTTTCACCGTGTTAGCCAGGATGGGCTCGATCTCCTGACCTCGTGATCCACCCGCCTCGGCCTCGCAAAGTGCTGGAATTACAGGTGTGAGCCACCGTGCCTGGCCAATGATTGCTCTTAGTCAAAGTAGAATTTGAGGGCCTCATATTGAAGCAACACTGTCTTTGACTGCACTGTGTGAGAACAGCCGCTGGAGCCTGGCCAAGTGCACGCTCACATCAGCAGTGCCTCTTCCCATTTGCTGAGGCTTTGCTCCATGCCAAGTTGCGTGCTAAGCTCCGTGCCAGGGGTTTAGCTACCTGGCTTCACTAAATTCTCACAGCGATGGTTCTTGGTCAGGAGAAATGGTGTTGTTACATGTCTCATTCTACAGATGAAGAAACTGAGGCTTGGGGCAGTGAAGTGAGCTCTGCCTGAGGGACCATAGCCCAAAAAGGATAAAGGAAGGATTCCAATCAGATCTGGCTGAGCTCCAAGGCTGAGGACTGAGCTGCTGCAGTTGGGCTGAATTCGTTACTGTGTAGTTCAGAGGAAAGGATGTGGTGGGGATGGCGAGGGCAGGTGAGGGAGGACAGGGTGGGACGAGACGGATAAACACAGACGACAGGGACAGGGGCCACGGGGGAAGCTGGTGTCAGCTCATCCTTGATCATTGTGGGGCATGCTGGATAATTCTACAGGCTTTCCTTTCTAAGAAAGACTGAGGTCTGCCAACTGGTTGCTGAGAATGAAAGTTTGTTTAGAGCGACTGGAATTTAGAATTCCTGAACTAAAAATAGTCTGTTATTAGAGTTCACTGAGGCTGGGCACAGTGGCTCACACCTGTAATCCCAGCACTTTGGGAGGCTGAGGTGGGTGGATCACTTGAGGTCAGGAGTTCAAGACCAGCCTGGCCAACATGGCGAAACCCCGTCTCTACTAAAAATACAAAAATTTGCTGGGCGTGGTGGCACATGACTATGGTCCCAGCTACTCACGGGGCTGAGGCAAGAGAATCGCTTGAACCTGGGAGGTGGAGGTTGCGGTGAGCCGAGATCATGCCACTATACTGCAGCCTGGGCGACAGAGCGAGACTCTTTCTCAATAAATAAATAAATAAAATAAAATACATAGAGTTCACCGGGGACTCAAATATTTTCCTAAGAAACCTGAGGTCCACACGACCTTGCACAATCTCCACTGTGCGCTTATCCGCAAGGCTCCCCGGAACCCAGCTCTGCTGTCCAGCACTGGTAGTATTGTCTTGTGTTGGCGTGGATCTCCATTACTGCTATTTTTTTTAAAACTCTTTATTAATGAACATTTCAAACATATACAACATAAGTAGAAGAGAATAATGAATCTCCATGTACCCATCACCCAGCATCGCCAAATATTAAACAACCCCGTCATTCTTGTCTCGTCTGTACCTCTTCCCACCCCCAACCCCCACTCAGTGACGATCATTTGTTCTAGTGCTTTGCTTATGGGGTAAATTTACATACATTGAAATGCTCCGATCTTAGCTGCACACTTTTGACAAATGATACACTGAGGAACCCACATTCCTATCACAATATAGAATGTTTCTGTCTCAGACAGTTCCTTCCAAGTCAAGCTCCTCAGGCAACCTCTGTTCTGTTTTTCTTCACCTTAGATTAATTTTGACTGTTCCAGAACTTACTATAAATGGAACCATACTGTGTGTGCTGTTTTGCGTCTGGCTTCTCTCACGTGGGAGGCGCCCCTGTTGTTGCTTGTATCGGTAATTGTCCTGTCTTATTGCTGAGAACAACCTGGTTCTGTGAATTTACCAGTTTGTTTATCTCTCCACCGGATGATGGACATCTGGCTTGTGTCCAGTGTTGGACTGTTGTGAATACAGCTGCTATGAACCTTTGAGTACAAGCCTTTGTGTGAACATATGTTTTCATTTCTCTTGGGGACATACCTAGGTGTGGAATGGCTGGACCCCATGGTAGATGCATGTGTAACGTTTTAGAAACTTCCATTGTCTTCCAAAGTGGTTAAACCATTTTGCGTTCCCACCAGCAGTGAATGAAAGTTCCAGTTGCTCCATATCCTTGCCAACCTTGAGTGCAGTCAATCTTTGTCATTTTTATTGCTGTTCTATTTAAAATGAGCTCATGCATAGATGGGGTTTCTGGAAGGTTTTTCTCTTGTTGAGCAGCTGGTGTTGGAGAGTTGCTGTGTGTCCCAAAATGGATTGTTTGTTTGCTTCTCGTTTCTTTGTCTTCCCAGAATTCTTTCTCCACTGAGTGGCAGCCGGTGGGATGGTGGAGGTGGGGGTTCTTAGGGGAGTCTTGGTCACCGAAGGTTGGGAGCTGCTATCCGGAGGAAGGAGCTGGGGCCTGCCCTCTGCCTCACCTCTGCTTCCCTGGAGCTCGGGTCCTGCTTTGGTGCTGGGCATGGGGCAGAGTGGTCTGACCTTGTTTCCTGGTCTGATCCTGCAGCTCCGGGAGCTGCTCCTTGATCTCTCCCCATCTTGAGTGCCAGCCTCAGCTCCTCTGAACATCCATCCTCATGTCGCCGCCAAACCAGCCCACTGGGCTGTGTGTCTAGGAGTCCCAGCCCATCTGGGCATCCCTCTCTCTTCTCCACAGATATTGGCCCAGTGACCCTCACGGCGGACCCCACGGTGTTTCAGAGGGAGCTGAGAGAACTCTACGTGCAGGTGGGCAGCCCCTGACCCTCTGTCCCACTCTTCCCAGTCTGTGTCCCACCAAGAGGGTTTGGTGAGGTAGCTTCGAGTGATTTCCTCTTGCCCAGCCTCCACCTCTCCCTCCTCCTGGGCGAATGTGTGGCTTCCTTAGGCCATCTGTTAGCTGCTCCCATGGCCCCCTCCATCCTTGCCCACTTGAAGTACTCGCCATGGTGCTGGACTTATTGGTGTAGTGACTGCCCTCCATGCCAGATTCCATGGGGGTGGGCCCGTGTCACTCTTGCATGGATGGATGAATGAATGAATGAATGATGCTGCTTGTCTACAGTTAAAGCAGGTTGGATGTTATATCGTGTCTCCGGGAAGAAAGTGACTGGGTGGGCAGGAGGGGACAGTTCAAGGTGACTCCTCACGCCCAATAGTTTTGGAGATGTCCCTGGGTGGGTCCCATCTGGAGGAGGCAGGTGGCAGCTGCTGACACGCTCCTGCCCTCCAGGGAGGTGGTGACTGCCCGGAGATGAGTGTGGGGGCCATTAAGGCTGCTGTGGAGGTTGCCAACCCCGGCTCCTTCATCTACGTCTTCTCAGATGCCCGCGCCAAAGACTATCACAAGAAGGAAGAGCTGCTGCGGCTCCTGCAGCTCAAACAATCACAGGTGGGTGAACCGGCCGTGGGGGCCCAAGTGGGGTCCTCCAGGGGTCCTGAGGAAGCTGGGGTCTCTCTCACCACCTGAGCCACCTCCTGGAGAGCAGAGCTGGGCACTTCTCTTCCACAGCCTTGGGTCCAGCCTCTGCCATGCATGGCCAGAGCCTCGGAGCCAAGTTGGCCCAGGAAGTGTGAGTGTGCTCTCCTGCTGTAGGCCCGGGCCGGGGCTCACACTTCCCTGGCGCAGCTTGTTCCTGTTGGAGACCACACCACCTACTCCTCTCACCCCCATCAAAGTCCAGGCAACCCATCTTCCTCCTGGCATCGCCTCTGCTCCTGTTCTCTGCCGTTCATGTCCCCTTTGCCATTGTCTCAGGGTTTGGAAGACCTGTCGGATCCCTTGCTTCTGGCTTTTGCAGTGAGGGCTGGGAGAGGGGACATGACCGAGGGAGGGAGAAGGGCCAGCTCTTTGGCATCCTCGGGCAAGATCCACAGGGCCGGGACTGCTTCTCTGCCGCCACGTCTAGAACTTGCTTGGGTTCTTCAAGGTCCTTCTAAGTCTGCAGCCTCCAGGGGCCACTCTGAGATGAGTCGACTTCCACGCTCTTCTTTGTTGTTGATTTAATAGCAGTTCTCAATATGGAGCACCTACTGTTTTCCTGGCCCTGTGCTGAGCACTTGTCCTGCATCAGCTCCTGATCCCCATGAGATGGGCACTTCTATTTTCCCTTCTATTCATGTGTCATGTGTCATTCTATACATGTGACAGACAGAGGAGAGGGCCCACTCCAGGTCACTCCACGCTAGTCTAGGTCCTGCTGCTCACCCCTGAAGCAGCCGGCCAGGGAAGTCGAGAGCAGGCTGCACGTCCATCTTCCAGGTGGTCTTTGTGCTGACGGGGGACTGTGGTGACCGCACCCATCCTGGCTACCTGGCTTATGAGGAGATCGCTGCCACCAGCTCTGGGCAGGTGTTCCACCTGGACAAGCAGCAAGTGACAGAGGTGAGCAGCACCGGGAGGGGGCACCATCCCGGAGCCCATCACTCGGGGACGGTGAGGACATTGACCATCCCTGGGGCTCCAGGTGGTTGAATGACAATCAATCACCCAGGGATGCAGGGACATGTATATAGCTGAGCAGCACTGGGTGCATGCCTGTGGCAGGCACAGGATGCACTGTGCTCAGGCCACCACATCACCTCATCTCGCTAAACTCTTCCACCTGTCCCAAAGGCAGATGCTTCCGTGTTTCCAGGCAAAATTGTGCAGGTAAAGAGGCTGAGGCTTGACACAGTCCCTTGGGATGCCCTGGGTTCAGCAGTTGGTCCAGGCTGACAAGGTGGCCCCAGAGAGTGTGGCAGAAATGTGGGTATGGGGCATCTTCTGAGTGTCTCCCCAGAGTCAGGGAACCTGGGGTGGCTGGAGGAGCACAGGAGCTCTCAGGTTCAGGCAGTGGTGCTGGGCACTGGGCAGGGAGGGGCTGGCTTGCTGTGTGGCCTACAGTGCCGGGATCTGGGTTCACTCAGAGCCCAGTGCTCTGCAGGCACCTGCCACCCAGTCTTTCTCCGGGACAGGGGTCTGTCCTTCCTCCCCTCGGGGCTCCCTGGTATCATCCTATTCAGGGCTGTCCCTGCTTTCCCTCCACCCCACACTCCCATCCCCTCCCAGGAGCACAGGGTCCTTTCAGGGGCCAACTGGGAAACGATTAACAACACTCTCTCCGGAAAGGACAAGCACACCCATTTCTGTGGTGTAAATGTTCCCACCTCGGCTGATTTCAAGTCACAGTTGGGAAGTGACGCTGACACTCAGCTTTCCTGAGCCTACACAAGTGGCTCCCACACAGCACTGGATCCCACACAGGCACATCTCACCACCAGGTCCCTCCCGCTTGTCTCCTGGAGAATATCCAGCCCCTTATCTGACCCCTCTGCCTTTCTGGTCCCCCAGGTATCCCCTTGCCCAAACTTGCTGCCCTGCTGGCTTCTCTGCTGTCTCTCCAATGTCCCACGCTCCTCCCCGCCCAGGGCCTTTGCTGGTACGGCCTGTCCTTCGAGCTCCTCCTCCCCTGGCTCCTTCTCACCTTCCTAGTCTTGGCTTAAGCGCACCTCCTCACGGAGACCCTCCTTGATTTCCTCTCAAGATTAAGTCTCCTGGCCGGGCGCGGTGGCTCACGCTTGTAATCCCAGCACTTTGGGAGGCCGAGGCGGGCGGATCACGAGGTCAGGAGATCGAGACCACAGTGAAACCCCGTCTGTACTAAAAATACAAAAAATTAGCCGGGCGTGGTGGCGGGCGCCTGTAGTCCCAGCTACTTGGAGAGGCTGAGGCAGGAGAATGGCGTGAACCTGGGAGGCGGAGCTTGCAGTGAGCCGGGACTGCGCCACTGCACTCCAGCCTGGGCGACAGAGCGAGACTCCGTCTCAAAAAAAAAAAAAAGATTAAGTCTCCTATCGCTTGAACCTGGGAGGCGGAGGTTGTGGTGAGCTGAGATCGTGCCATTGCACCACTCTAGCCTGGGCAACAAGAGCGAAACTCCATCTAAAAAAACAAACAAACAAACAAACAAAAAAGATTAGGTCTCCTTGTGTGCCCCTCCCAGCTCCCTGTGTTACTTTGCATAATCGTAACTTTGTAACTGTGCGATTATTAAATGTCACTAGGCTGTGAAGTTTCCAGGGGCTGGGCTGTGAGTCCCGATGGCCACAGCCTTCCCAGCAGTTTACATTTCTCAGCTCAGAGCAGGTGTTGGGTAAATAGCTGGTGAATGGACAGGGTCCCTTGTGCTCAAGTCCCTGGTAAGAGGAAGGAGAGAGAGAGGCAGGGTGTCTGAGGCTGGCCATGGCCTCGAGCCAGTCCTGCTTTGTTGCTTCTGGGAGACGGTTTTGTGTATGTATATTTATGAGCTGCAGAGAGCTATCTCCAGGAGTGTGTTTAGATTAGCGTGCCTTAACTCCCTGTTAACAGATGGCATTTATGGTTCTCTGCGACGCTTTCGGCTTCATTTTTTGGCATGTCAGCGTACCCTGGCACCGAGTCAACCAAGCAAGGGTGGGAGGCATTTCACAGTGGAAGGATGGGTTGGTTCTTGCTTTTGGGGAGAACTATCTGGCCAATTGCATGGGAACTGGGTTCCTGCCAGGGGCAAATCAGACACAGAGCAGCTGGGCAGGTCAATGGGGGCCACTTGCCCAGGTGTGAGGCTGGGCTGTCCTAAGCCTCTTCCTTGAGGTTGGGAACCTGGGCAAGTCCACTACTCCCGGCTGTGGTGCCAGCTTTCTGCTGTGAGAGTCTGGCCGGGCAGCATGTGTCTGACTCAGTAGGACCACCAGTGGCCAGAATTGGCTACCTCTAGGTAGAGGCCTGGAGCCCTCTCCTTCCTGGACATGGAGCTCTGTTGTTCTTTAGCTTAATGCCTTGGACATAGCCTCTTCCAGATGTTCCCAGACATTTGGCAAGCCTGGGAAAGTGGCTGGGCAGCCAGGGCTGCGGTCACCCTCCCAGGAGAGATGAATGGTGCCTTCACCCTAGCCAAGGGGCCTCCAGCTGGGAGAACTCCCCAGAAGTTGCAAAAGGCTCCAAACTATGCGTGTGTCATTAATCCTTTTTACCTCTTCCGAGTGCATCCAGTGCAGCCCGAGAGGCATCATGCACTCTCTTCCCCTTGTTTGCCGAGCTCTTGCCCCGGGCCAGGCGCAGCTGAGTGCTGATAGGGAGGTGGCCATCAGTCACAGCTAGGGCTTACTGCTTTGGAGCGTTTCACTTTTTTTCAATTGCGAAGTTGGCCTCACTAGTACCTGGGTCACCCCTTGGGGTTCCAGGGTAACTAAAGGAAGGTGAGGATCTCTCCCTGGTAGGGGAAATGTGGAGCTTTTACAATCCTTAAACAGACAGGGAATCATGTCAGAGGCAGGCAACGTGGCCCCTTCAACCTGCCCCAAAGGTGTGCATTTTGATTAAGACTTAGATAAGTCCAAGCACCTGCTGTGCCAGCGCAGCCTCCCCCAGGTTCCCCGGCAGACACACAGCTCAACGCACTGTCACCAGCCCCGACAGTGGTGGGGGTGGGGCCAGCACAGCTGGGCAAACCTGCCTGTTCTGCAGCTCCCCCGTGCCCGGGAAAGCCCCTCCATCTTTTTTTCCTGGGAGAGCACTGGGCCTCTTGCTCTCCTCCGCATCTCCCACCCGACAACTCACATGTTCCAGCACAGCCGGTTCTGGGGGCTGGGAGCCTTCCCGTGTCCAGCACCAGCAGGCACAAAGGGTGAATTGCCCAGGTTCTGTGCATCTGCTAGGAGAAAGGTGTCCTTCTAAGACAGTAAGGGTGGGCGGAAGATGGAGGGGTGAGGGGGAGCTGCTGGGGGAGCATCTGACCAGGTGGCTCTGATTAATTCATCAGCAGGGGCCCAGAGATGACCTCATCCTGGACCCCTCCCAGGGGGAGGTGGTTAGGGCTTGGGCTCCGGGGCAAGAGGCCTGGCTTCAGACTTACCTGCAGGGTGACCTCCAGCACAGTCCTCAACCTCTCTGGGGCGCACTTTCTTCTTGTGTGCAGTTGGATTAACGAGAGCCCCTACCTGGTGAGATGGTAGCTAGGGTGAGAGGAAGCCTTGCATGGGAAGCTCTTGGTAAGAGTTCACGATGGCTAAATGCCATCCCACCCCCCTGTGCTTCAGTGTGGAGCCCAGGATATGCCCCTCAGTTCCATCAACACCCCCTGAAGAGTAGGAACTCTCTCTGGAAAAGATTCTCTGCTAGGGCGAGTGCCCAGGGTGCCCAGCTGGCAAGGGGCAAAACCCCCAGACTAGGGTCCTCTCTCTGTCACTTCACGGTGAGCCTCCTGGCACAGGGCCCAGGACCCATAGCCCCATCCTCAAGTGTTCTCATCTGTGCCTCGGGGGCCCATTCGCCCCCTGGCTTTCCTTCCCTGCTTCCTCAGCCGCCCTGGCTGTCAAGTGTTCTGGGAGGATCCTCGGGGGTGATTTATCTGCTGCGAAGGGTCGAGCAGCAGCCATCTGGCTGGGGGAGCAGTGCCAGATTTTTCATTCCTTCCCCATCGGTGACAGAGATGAGCCCCAGTGCATTGCAGGCTTGCTGGTCCCCCAGCCCCTCTAACATCTGGAAGCCATTGCCTTCACCAGATAAACATTGAGCTGGCTTAATGAAGGCTCTCTGCGCTGGAGCCCTGGGGGCACCACAGGTCTAGAAGGCAATGTCCCCGGGCCTGGGCCTACAGGGGGTCTGGCCCTACTGTGGGCAAGAGGGTCAGCCCCCCAACTCCCAAGTGGGGATATGCTTACAGGGCAGGCCATCCTGTGGGTCACTGGCTTTCTGCCTTGTGTCCCAGCCCTCTCTGTGGTTCAGTGGCCTGAATTGCCAAGCATCTTCCCTCCATCAGAACATCCTAGGACGAGCTTGTAACAGCAGTTACGACACAGTAGCAGGTGTCACTCCTCTGGGTAATTGTCGACTGGTGCTTTGCTCAGTGACGCTTCCCTCCTGACCCCTGACAAGGCCTGGCCCAGAGGAAGGGGACGGTGGTCACGGACCGGCTTCTTTGCTGTTGGAGGAGTTGCCTCACGTGCTCGGCGGGCTTCTGTGGGCCTCTCCAGCTGGGAGTCCTCAGCCACTGCTCCCTTCTGTCCACCCCCACATGGACGAAGAACCTTGTCCTCATTCCTTGGCTAAGACAGGTGGGACCTTTTCAAGAGACACATTACTTAGAAAGCTAGGCAAGACACAACAATGAAGTAGCTCCAATTATAAAAACAGATGCATTTTCAGAATACAGAATTCTTATCATGTGAGAGTTGAAATCTAGCCATAAACTTCTAGGCACATATCCTCTAGCTCAGTCTGAAAAAAAAAAAAACAAAAAAAACAACAACAACCTCATTTTCCAATTCTTTTGATTCCTTTCCCTTTTTGTAGAAGACCACATGGTAAGCAGAGCTGAAGGACTATGATTTAGAGCAAGAATGACCAATAAGTAGCATGCAAGACACCATTTTCAAAACCCGTATTCATGGCAGACATTGCTAATCAATCACAGAACTTTTTCTACTTGGGGCTGAATGTGGCTTTGCCTTTCTTCTTCAGACAGCTTTCCAGGAAGCATTTCCGGCAGCTTGGAGTTGGTAAGCAGCAGTATACCACTGTGATTGTTCAGGTGTATATTAAAGTCACAGCATACTTGCATACTTGATGTTTGTTTGAGATGGAGTTTCGCTCTTGTCACTCAGGCTGGAATGCAGTGGCATGATCTCAGCTCACTGCAAACTCTGCCTCCTGGGTTCAAGTGATTCCCCTGCCTCAGCCTCCTGAGTAGCTGGGATTACAGGCACCTGCCACCACGCCCGGCTAATTTTTGTATTTTTAGTAGAGATGGAGTTTCACTGTGTTGGCCAGGCTAGTCTCAAACTTCTGCTTTAAGGTGATCCGCCCGCCTCGGCCTCCCAAAGTGCTGGGATTACAGGTGTGAGCCACAGTGCCCGGCCGCATACTTGTTATTTTTAAATGACTTCACTTTAATAAAAAATTACTATGAAGAATTTCCAAGATACAGAAAAGTGAAAAGAACACACCTACCAACTAGATTCAACAATTGTTAACATTTCTGCTTGGCTTGCTTTATCTGTCTCTTTATACTTTTTGCTGAATCATGACACCTTATCTATAAATAATTCAGCATGGATTTCTGAAAAAACATAGTCTTCAACATAACCCACAATATCATCTAATAAAATTAATGAGTTTCCTAGTATCATCCTATACACAGCCCATGTTCAAATGTCCCTATCTGTCTTCAAACTATCTTTGATCACAGTTTTCGTCAAATCAGGATTTCATCAAGGGCTGTGCGTTTCGTTTGGTTGTTATGTCTATTAAGTCCTCTTTGGTCTGAAGCCATCAGCTCTTCTTTTTATGACACTAAGCTGTTCAAGAGGCATGGACTTGTACCCTGTCCCATGTTCTGAATTCTTCTGATTATTTCCTCGTGGTGTCATTCACTTTTTTTTTTAATCCCCTATGTTTCCCCCAAACTGGATAAGTCCAAAGGTCTGATTCGATGAAGGCTGACCTTTTTGGCAGGAATATTTCCTAGTTGGTGCTGAGTGTGTCTTCTGTTGTATCACACCAGGAGGCAAATAGTGTCTGAGCATCCTACTATTACGGATGATAAGTTTGATGACTGGGTGAGAGTGGCGACAGACAGCTCTCTGCATGGTTGGGCCGCGTTTTTGCCTTTATGACTCAAGTGGGTAATGTTCTCGCTCTGTGCGGACATCTAGTTCCCATCAACCTTTCATCTAACAGTTTTAGCATCCACTGAGGACTCTTGCCTGAAATGATTTTTCATTAGGGGTTGCAAAATGATGATTTCCTAACTGCATCATTCCTCCCACATTTATCAGTGAGCATTCTTCCAAGAAGAAGAACTTTTATGCATCAAAAGTGATGGATGACTTGGTTTCTCTGAAGTACAATTTCTATTGAAAAGGCACGGAATCACACTTAGCTCTTTCTCTTCAATTAAGGAGTACTTCGGTGGTGGCAGGGGAGGCTCTACTGTTTTGAATTTTGCTTTCTCTTTTTTGAGTACCATTATGTGCACATGGATTATATTATTCAATGTGTTTCAATTGGAGTTGGCAAGTAACAGTATACCACTGTGATTGTTCAGGTGTATATTAAAGTCACAGCATACTCGCATACTTGATTTTTGTTTGTTTGTTTGTTTGTTTGAGATGGAACTTCTCTTTTGGGCTCAAGTTATCCCAAATGTAGTCAGTGGGAGCTCCTTCAAGCTGGTTCATGTGTCCTTTTGATATGTCCCTATTTGTCTTTGAGAACTTCTTTGTTTTATGGAATAACCCATCATCCCAGGCTCACCTTATAAATTGCCTGCCCCAGACCTGGAATTAGCCACTTCTCCAAGGAATCCTAATGGGGAATGGTATTTAGAAACCAAGATCTAGGTACTGGTGGTGATCATTGATATTGAGACTTTGGGCCATCACTGCTTCTGGATCAATTGCTCTACCTATCCATCTATCTATCTATCTATCTATCTATCTATCTATCTATCTATCTATCATCTATCTATCTATCTATCTATCTATCTATCTATCTATCTATCTATCTATCTACCTACCTACCTACCTACCTACCTACCTACCTACCTACCTACCTATCAATCTATCATCTTTCTCTATCTGGAGAACTTATACTGATATTTCCAATTCAAATTTCACATTGTGGATCTTTTACTTAGCTCATTTGATTTGATACTTGCAGCTCTCTCTTACATTTGTTTATAAGAAAAAAATCTTGATTCCAAAAATATTGACATCTTTACTTATTTGCTTTATCCAATAAGATACATAAAATGGGTTCAAAATCACAATTCTGATAGTTCTTCCAAATTAAATCTACTCACTAAAGTTTTTTTTTTTTTTTTTTTTCAGTTCTTTTTGTCCTACTGAGAAAGGATAGTTGAACCGCTGGGTTCGGAATTCAGTTGGAGATGTTCTTTTCTCTCTGTGGTTGTGGTACCGATTTTATGGTTGAGCTCATTGTCTTTCAGTTTTAGGGTTTGCACAGGATGGACGCTCTTTGAGATAACTTGGCCTGGAAAGAGAAGGTCCAGACTTGAAGGGGCCCCCTTCCTCTCCCTCTTTCTTGGTTTCCTTGCTGGAATCTAGGTGACTTGGCTATTGCAAAGGAGGAGATGTGAGCTGGGGAGGGGAGGGGTATGGAGTGAGGTGCCTGAGAGGTGGACTTGAGGTCAGCCTGATGGCTCTGCCCAGGAGACGCGTGTCCTACTGAACTCACACAGCCAGCAGGTGCCTCCCGAGCACTCACTCTGTGCCTGGCAGTGAGCTCAGGGCTGAGATACACATGGGCACAGCAGAGGGTCTCTGCCCCCACAGAGCTCCCAGGCCAGTAGGGATGAGAAGCCCAAATCCAATAAATGTGAATGACTGGAGTGCAGATTGCTGCAAAATGGTATGTATCAGGGAACAGAGCCTTTTCAGGATTAGAGAGGCCTCTTCAAGCAGCAAGCTGAAGAATAGCAAGGAGATGGTCGATGAGGAGGCAGGGCATTCCTGCAAAGAGCACGGCATGTGTGGGTGGGGGCTGCCTGTGGGAGGGGTGGGGTCCAGTGTAGCAGGCAGGGGGAGGCAGTGGCACAGTGACCTTGGGTTGGCATAGGTGCCTAGGACCATAGAACATAGGGTCTTGAAGGCCATGATCAGGATTTGGAGAAACTAAATAAGTTTGTGCTCAGTTTGTGGTAGGGGGAGTGTCTCTGAGGGAGTTTGGGAACCTCCTAAAGTCATATCCTAAATGTGTACCTAAGGGATAGGATGGTATCCCAGACAGAGGGTCCTTACCTTTTGTCTGATTCTCAGTGGGACTTGTCCAAAAGATATAAGACTTTAGAATGAATAATCCATTATAGAAACCAAGGATTTAGGATTTCTCAATATTTATTGCAGAAATCCATCCAGCAATTCCTCACTTCTGTGGATTGGAAAGAGACCTGAAGTCTTTGCAGCAGTGCCTCTCAGTCCTGCTTAGGGAACATGGCACCCTGGTGGGAGCACAGTTGGAGGCCCCTGGGATAATCAGTCATGAACTACATTGGTCTGGGGGAGTTTCCAGGGTTCATTGTGTGTAAGAGGCACCAAGAGGGCTTCCTGGAGGAAGTGTGGGTGCTGTGGAAGGAGGCCAGGTGGAGAAGTGGGGAAGAGTCTTCCCAGCAGAGGGACACACCCTTGCTCCTTCCCTCTGTGCTGAGTCCTCCGAATGCCTCAATTCAGGCTTCACAGCTTGGAGCCTATGGAAGCCAGGAGGGTCACAATGTGTGAATCAGGCCTGGTGTTGGACATGGAGGAGTGGGGTGGCCTTGGGCGACCTGGAAAGTTTGTATGCTGCCTAAAATCCATGGGAGGGGGAAGACATTGTGGGCACCTGCTGGCATCAGCACCTCATACTTGCCTCCAGGTGCTGAAGTGGGTGGAGTCAGCGATCCAGGCCTCCAAGGTGCACCTGCTGTCCACAGACCACGAGGAGGAGGGGGAACACACATGGAGACTCCCCTTTGACCCCAGCCTGAAGGAGGTCACCATCTCATTGAGTGGGCCAGGGCCTGAGATTGAAGTCCAAGATCCGCTGGGTATGGACCACCCCGGGGCTGGCCTCCTCTTTCGCCCCAAGACTGAGCTGGAAGCCCAGGATAGGACAAAGAAAGAGAGCAAGGGTGACAGGGCTTCAGACAGGAGGCTCCAGGAATAGGGAAAAGTGAGGTCGGGGGGCGGGGCACGAAGTGGAGAGAGGGCGCCCATGGTGTGCGAGGAAGCAAGAGGGCCATAGCAACCGATGATGGGAATTAAAGTAATGGCGGTCCCTGCATCGTGAGGCTCTCATCAAGTCTTTTCCATGGTACCCCAGTGGATTCTCATGGTGGTGGGAACTTGTAGCATATTGTACAGATGGGAAGCTGGGGTTCCAGGTGCTGAGTGCTCATCAAGGTCAACAGAGTCAGGGGCAGTGTGATTCAGACATGGTCACCTGACCCAGCGGTGCTCTGAGGATGTCATGAGCACTCAGGTCTAGAGGCCGGGCACACAGCCCGCCCCTGGGGATCCCTGAGGGTGGAGCGTGGAGTGAGGCAGTGGCTGAGGACCACCAAGACCCCTTGTCAGTTCTGGGAAGACTGAGGCTAGTATTTGGTGCACTGTGGATTCCTGGAGACATGTGGGGCTCCTGCCACCCCCAGGAAAGGGTTAGGGACTGAGCAGCCCTTGGGGCTTCCACAGGGAGGATCCTGCAGGAGGACGAGGGCCTCAACGTGCTTCTCAACATCCCTGACTCGGCCAAGGTTGTAGCCTTTAAGCCTGAGCATCCGGGGCTGTGGTCCATCAAGGTAAGGGCACTGGGTTGCAGGAGAAGGGTCTGACTAGCTTTACTGGGCTGGAACCAGCTTCCTCCTGCTTGCCCTGGGGAGCCTGTGGCCTCGGAAAGCTGATGGCTACAGTGTGGTTGGTGATGTGGTCATATCAATAGAAGTAAAGGGTCAAGGACAGAGGAAGGGCGTTTTGCCTTGTACCAGTAGGAAGAAATAGAGTGGTTTGGGGTTAGTTTGGGAACGTTTAAGAAGGACTTGGAGAAATGACTTCAGGGTTCAGAGGTGCATGACCAAGCTGTGAAGAATGTGTAAAAGAAGCAAGAGCAACTTTGGTGGGAGGGCTCAGCGGGGCAGGGCTGGCAGGAAGAGGAGGGGCCTGCTGTAATCTACAAGGTGCTGGGAGTCAGGGACTGCGGGCCAGCTTGGCTCCCAACAGAGCATCCTGGGATGGGCAGGCTGCTGCCCTGGAAGAGTGGGGGCTCCTGCTGACCAGGCAAACATTTATTGAGCACCTTCTGCAGGCACTGTGCTAGGTGCTGCAGGTAAAGTGGCAGTACCACCACTTGCCTTTCAAACTCTGAGCACCTCTGAGCCAAGAGCTGTAATGCCAGTGGGGAGGGCAAGGCAGGGAGTTAGACATGCAGGGGGACAGACAGAGCCTGCAGGGGCTGTGGCGAGCTGAGGGGCAACACAGCCTCAAGAGTGCTGTTCAGGTTGGGGTCATAAGCTGGGGCTTCAGCTCCTTCATTTGGGGAGCATCGTGCTGGGCCCCTTGGGAGCCGGTAAGTTGCCCATGTGTCTACAAAAGCAGGAGGATTCCAGCTGCTGATGCAGGGCTGGGTCAGGTTGGTCGTCTCCTGCCCTAAGCTGGAGTGCTGGGGTCCCATCCTCTGGTGATGAGAGACCTGGGCCTGTGCTAGGTCTATAGCAGTGGCCGCCATTCAGTGAGGATCACAGGCGTCAGCAACATTGACTTCCGAGCCGGCTTCTCCACTCAGCCCTTGCTGGACCTCAACCACACGCTCGAGTGGCCCTTGCAAGGTACAGTACCCCGACCCTACAGACAGCGCTGAGCTGCCTCTGAAGACCTGGGGCTTGGCTTTGGGAAGTAGGGGGGAGGTGTGGGGGGAATGCTTGGCTGTGTGTGACTGTGAAAGGGACCCTGCAGGAGGCTAAGTGGGACGGTGCTCCCAGACCACAGCGATGTAAACTGAGCTTCCAGGCCAGCATTCTTTCCACTAGCCCCAGCCCAGGTGACATTGTGACATTCACCTTTAGAACATCCTCCCTGCCTCCGAAGTCAGTGTCCTGGAGGACACTTACACTGTGCCCTTTATTATTGAGTTCACACCTTCTTCTTTCTTTTTGTCAAAACATATCTGCCTAGAGTCCTACTTCTTCAGTTTTCCAGTGAACGGCAGGCTAGTTCAATGAACATGTGCCAGTGAGTTGACGGCTTACCAAAAAGGAGAGCCGTGCCTTACTACAAAGGAAGGAATGTCCTGGGGGACATTTGGGTGTCCCAAGACTGAGGAAGGTTGGAGGAGCCTGGGGGGGATATTGAGGGTGGAGGCACAGGCATCCAATTCGAAGCCACCCACCAGGGTCTGAGGATGCCTGCATGCCCACTATGGTTCCGCTGGGAGAAGCCTGGGTACCGAGGCAGGCTTCTGGTGCAGGCTGCCTGAGCTCCACGCCAGAAAATACCATCTGGTGGCCAGATCAAAGGTCTCAATTTATAGTTGGGAAAATATAGTCCCTGCCATGGGGCCATTTGGAGACTTTTGCAGGGACCAGCTCAGCTCAGCTCCTCCTGGGAGGAGCCTGGATCAGGTCAGGCTGACTCTGGACCCTGAACAGTGACCAAAAATGGTGCAAGCCAGACCCTTAGTGTTTTCTTTCAAGTCTGTCTGCTCTAATGTTTGTTATTCTTGTCAGCCCTTGCCGGTTTTCCTGCCAGGACCAGGAGTCACATCTTGAAAGTGAAAAGGGGCTGCTTGCTCAGTTTGTTTGTTTTGCCGATAGCAGAAAGGGAAGAAGCAGGGAAACTTTGATTCTACTGTTAAGCCAGGAGAGCTAAGATAGCCTACGTGTAGTGATGGTGCGGGGACTGAAAACTGGCCTGTCCCAGTGGAAATGGGTACAGGAGGCCACAAGTGACCCTGCTGGGTTTCTGCTCTTGATAAAGATGTATATCCAAGATAATTTTTTTTCTGAGATGGAGTCTCACTCTGTCACCCAAGTTGGAGTGCAGTGGTGCGATCTCTGCTCACTGTAACCTCTGCCTCCTGGATTCAAGCAATTCTCTTGCTTCAGCCTCCTGAGCAGCTGGGATTATAGGTACGCGCTACTAACCTGGCTAATTTTTGTATTTTAAGTAGAGACGGGGTTTTGCCATGTTGGCCAGTTTGGTCTTGAACTCCTGACCTCAGGTGATCTGCCTGCCTCAGCCTCCCAAAGTGCTGGGATTACAGTCATGAGCCACCGTGCCAGGCCAAGATAATTTTTTTTTTAAAGAGGAACATTTGGGAGGCCAAGGTAGGAGGATTGCTTGAGGCCAGGAGTTCAAGACCAGCCTGGGCAACACAGCAAGACCCTATCTCTACAAAATTTAAAAATTAGCCAGGTATAGTGGTGCATACCTGTAGTCTCAGCTACTTGGGAGGCTGAGGTGGGAGTGTTGCCTGAGCCCAAGAGTTTGAGGCTGCAGTGAGCTGTGATTGCACCACTGCACTCCAGCCTGGATGACAGAAAACTTAAAAAGACATTATGAAATTGGAGTCCAGTTCTGCCTCTTCTGGGATAGTGTGAAAAGTACCACATTTCCATCAAGACAGTAAAGAGAACCAAACAAAACCTAAACATGGGGAGAGTCTGGTCAGAAGTTAGAGTCCCCAAACTTGGTGTTTGCTTTATCTGAGGCCATTCCCTGAAGCCGATCTGATTATGGCCCACACCAGAGTTAATGGGGTGGGGGATAGTTCTACTCCATGGGACTCCAAGTCAGTGCAGTCAGAGGGGATGCAGCCATTGGGAAGCCGTGGTTGGACGACTGTGGTGTTTCAGCACCACGGACAGTAGCAAGGTCCCTCTCTACCTATCCTACCCCCAGCGTTGGTCAGCACCAGGGTAGGTAGGGAAGGAGGGACCAGGTAGGAAGGGCCAGGCAAGCAGGACCTCTGGGGTGTGGTTCAAGGGCCCCTACTTGAGGGGGATCACAGAGGCAGACACTGACGCCAGCACTTTGTTCTTCGCCTTCCCTCTGCAGGAGTTCCCATCTCCCTGGTGATCAATTCCACCGGCCTGCAGGCACCCGGCCGCCTAGACTCGGTGGAGCTGGCACAAAGCTCAGGGAAGCCCCTCCTGACTCTGCCCACGAAGCCCCTCTCCAATGGCTCCACCCACCAGCTGTGGGGCGGGCCGCCCTTCCACACCCCCAAGGAGCGCTTCTACCTCAAGGTGAAGGGCAAGGACCATGACGGAAACCCCCTCCTTCGTGTCTCTGGAGTGTCCTACAGTGGGGTGGCCCCAGGTGAGTGGTTGGCTCTTTTGTCCCCCAGGCCCCTGGCTCACTCAGAGTTCCATTTCTTCCTGGAGCCTTCCCTGACTGGATTAGATTAAATTAGATGAGAAAGTGTTTGTTCATTAAGCTTCTATGGACAGCTATTTCCCTGTAAGGCATTATGTTAAATACTAAGATGCTCAGATGTGGCTCTCAGCTCAAGAATTTGGAACAAAGTCATCAACTCAACTATCCATTCATCCATCCACCCATTCATCCATCCATCCACCCATTCATTCATCCACTGACCCATTCACTTACCCACCCATCCACCCACCCATTCATCCACTCATGCACCCACCCATTCACTCACTCATCCATTCACTCACCCATCCATCTACCCACTCATTCATCCACTCATCCACCCACCCATTCCCGCATCCATTGACTCACCTATTCACCCATCCACCCACCCATTCACTCACCTATCCATCTACCCACCCATTCATCCATCTATCCATCTACCCACCCATTCATCCACTCATCCACCCACCCATTCATGCATCCATTGACTCACCTATTCATCCACCCACCCATTCACTCACCCATTCACCCACCCATTCACTCACCCATCCATCTACCCACCTATTCATTCACTCATCCACCCACCCAATCATGCATCCATTGACTCACCTATTTGTCCATCCACCCACCCATTCACTCATCCATCCATCTCCCCATTCATGCATCCATCCACTCATCCATTCATGCATCCACCCACCCACCCATCTATCCATTCACCCATCCACTCACCCATTTACTTACCCATCCATCTACCCATTCATGCATCCATCCACTCACCCATTCATGCATCCACCCACCCACCCATCTATCCATTCATCCCTCCACTCACCCATCCATCTACCCACCCATTCATTATTAATTCACCTATCTATCCATCTATTTATCCATCTATCCACCCATTCATCCACCCACCTGTCCACCCACCCATCCATCCATCTATTCAGCATTCATTTTGAGTGTCTACTATGTACCAGTCATGGTGCTAGGCACTGTAGACACAGCAGTGGGCAGGGCAGACATGGGCATTTGCTCTTCCATAATCACAATCACTGTCATTATCACAATCATCTGAGTCACCATTTGGACACTTTCCATGGGGCAGTCCTGGGCCAAGCTCCTGCCATGTGCTAGCTCACTGATGCGTACAGCTTTTTAGAGGTGTGTCCCCACTTCATAGATAAGGTAACTGAGCCCACCCAGCTCACAGGGCTGCCCCTGGGGGTGCCCAAGCTAATGCACACAACAAGACAGCATTTGGGTCCTCAGAGGCTGCACTCAGAATGTATCCGTTTGTGGGCAAGGGCCCTCCAGTGTGGCAGCTGCTGTTACCATTACATCATTGCAGGAACAGGTCACGTTGTCCTCCAATCTTTGGCCATGGTCTGTTGGTTCCCATATGTGTCGCTTTTTGCTGGTTTCCTGTGTGTCCCTGAGGTCTCACCGTTCAGGCTGGAAGCTCCCAGGGAGAAGGGTGGATCTTTGGCCTTTCAGGTCTGCCCCTGGTCCTAACAGGGATGTCTAGGGCCACTGGCCATCTGGCCTCCTTGCTGACTTCATTGCCGGCTTCATTGCCTTTCTCCTGCACCATCTCCCTCCCCTGGAGGTGGCCCGAGGGGAGCTTACAAAGGTGGATGTCATTAACATTCTAGTACTTCTTTTTGGGGATCTCAATGAGAGACATCCTCCTCTGTCCACTTCAAATAGGGATGCAGGGAGGGGAAGAAGGGCCAGCTCTTGAGGCTGGCCACGGTGCCCATCGTGCCTACAGTGCCGATGGTTGGTGGAAGACTTTGAGGACCTGGGTGGGGCAGGGCAGGGCTGGGCAGGAGAGCTGGAGACCTCTTCTTTCCAGCCTCCCAGCTTCCACTCCACTGCTGTGGTTCCGGGGCCTCTCTTCCCTTGGCCTTTGCAGCCTTGAGGAGGAACTTTCAGGAAGGAGTTTCAGCAGGGGGAATAACAGCCTCTGTTTTCTTTCCCCTGTTTTTCAGATGGATCCAAGAGTTTGGAGTTTAGCTCTGGCTTTTGTTCTCTATCTCAGCTCTAGATTAAAGTTGGGGGAGGGAACTGGTTTGGATTTTTGCTTCCTTCCCCACCCTCCAGGTCTGGGAGGCTGGGATTTCGCCTTGTAGCAGGTGGCTCTGGGTTTGGAGAGATGAGGGTGGGCCTGCGGTCCCATTTAGCTCATGGAAATGGGGACCCCAAACTGGCTTGGCAGAGGCTCCCAGGATGTGTGGGTGAGCGGCGACTGCTTTGCACACAGCCGAGGACGTGGCTGGATGGTCGGACACCCCTCCCCCCCCGGGACAGATGTGGCAGGGAGCCTGGAGCATGATGTCACCGCCGCCTTCCCATCCCCAGCCTGGGCTCCGAGGAGGTCTAGTGCATTGTCTCACTCCTGGAGCATCTCTGCTGGGCTTCTCTGCTGGCGGGGAGTGGGAGACGGTGACACAAAGGTTGAGCCCCTGCCAGGGGGCACCCAGCTCTGATGGGCCATGGCTGACCCTGCGGGGCAGTTTCTCAGACTTCTCCATTGAAGTAATTCCAATAGCCAAGGGAAGACACTGTGTCACTCCAAGACCAGGCTCAGGCCAGGGAGGGGTCCCATGGGGCTCATTACAAGCTATGAGATTTTATTGAAGTCTCTGGTTTTATCTCAAAAATGTGTGTGAATTTTGCATTTATACCCATCCTCTAGCTGTGCTTTTTTTTTGAGATGGAGTCTCGCTCTGTAGCCCAGGCTGGAGTGCAGTGGTGTGATCTTGGCTCACTGCAACCTCTGCCTCCCGGATCCCAGTTCAAGCAATTCTCCTGCCTCAGCCTTCTGAGTAGCTGGGATTACAGGAAGGCGCCACCATGCCCAGCTAAGTTTTGTATTTTTAGTAGAGACAGGGTTTCACCATGTTGGCCAGGCTGGTCTTGAACTCCTGACCTCGTGATCTGCCCACCTCCTCCTCCCAAAGTGCAGGGATTACAGGCGTGAGCCACCGCGCCTGGACTGGTGGGCTCATTTTTAAATGAAAAGGCTTCTTTCTAACAATTTGGGGTAAAACTGATGTTCTAGGCAGAGAAGCAATTACACAAACCCACCCATACCCTGGGGAGCCTAATCCTAGTTGGTAGCATTTCATCAGATTTCATACAGTTGAGATGGTGCAGTGGAAGGGCCTGGTCCAGGCTGGCCAACCTTAAACTGAATAGTCTAATAAACCACAAAAGCCCCAGGAGCTGTGCCTAGGGGAGCTGGTGATGCCACACGCGTTGTGCCGAGTTCTCCATGCACCACTTCTCACCAGCTCCTCAGGACAACACAATGAAGATGGTACCATGATCACCCCATTTTGCAGAGGTGAAAACTGAGCTTAGAGAGGTGACCACCAAATAGTGGAGCCAGGGGTTGAATCCTGGCCTCCTGGCTGCTGGTGCATCCCTACAGGTCTCTGTGTCACTGGGTGTGGCAAGGGGGCGGTGGGGAGACATTCTGAGTCCTGGTCCCCACCTACAGGCGCTCCCCTTGTCAGCATGGCCCCCAGGATCCATGGCTACCTGCACCAGCCCCTGCTGGTCTCCTGCTCGGTGCACAGCGCCCTTCCCTTCCGGCTGCAGCTGCGGCGAGGTGAAGCCAGGCTGGGCGAAGAGAGGCACTTTCAGTGAGTGGCCCACGGCAGCTGATTGTCCCCAGCCACAGGGCTCGTGGCTGCTGAGGCCCTGGAGGGATCTCAGGGGAGTGGGTGGCAGGAGAGAGAGACCTTGGTCTCTGTCACTGTCCTCTTGGGCAGCCCAGCCTGGGACTTCCAGTGCAGCCGGGGATGGAGAAGAGTTTGTCCCTGAGACTCCCACCACTGCTGGGCCGTCAGCTGGTGAAGGAGCCGGGGGCCTTCCTCAGCTCCTGGGAAACTCAACCCATGCGTCAGGGCAGGAAGGATGGGAGCCCAGGACTCAGAGAGAGGAAGGGCCTGATTCCAAGTCACACAGTGTGTCATGGAATTTCCATGTACTTGGCTGTGTACGTTTTCTTACCGCATCTCACAGAGGAATTGGGGTCTCCCCTTTGGGCAGGATTCAGGGGACTGAAGTCCCTGAGGGGCAGATGAGACCGGGGGGACCCTGACCAGGGGTCAGTGTGATTGTGCGTCTCCTACTGTTCCCTGTTTGCAGGGAGTCGGGAAACAGCAGCTGGGAGATCCCGCGGGCCTCCAAGGCTGAGGAGGGCACGTATGAGTGCACAGCCATCAGCAGGGCGGGGACCGGGCGAGCAAAGGCCCAGATTGTTGTCACAGGTCAGTCCCTTGGGGTCCCTCCATGTACCCCTTCCTTACCCTCTTCTTGGGTTCTTCCCTCTAGGATTTCCTCCCGGCGAGTCTCCAGCCAGCTGCTGGGACCGTTCGTCATCCCGGGTCTGGCTGCCCAGGCTGCCACCAGCATGCTGCCCCTCATTTGGGGCTGTCTCACCCAGGAATGGCCTGTGGGTCTCCGCTGGAGGAAGGCTGAGGACCCGGCTTGGGTCTTCCTGCCCTGTCCAGCTTTGATCCCAACTCTGACTTCTTGGGGCTCGGCTTTCAGGGGCCGCCATCCATCTCGTGGTCGGGACAACCTTCGTGCCTCCAAGTCCCGGCCAGGATGGCGCCATCGAGCTGGGGAGGTTGGAAACACCACAGACCGTCTCCAAATGAAATTGGCTTTATTTAAAAAATTACGAACGCAAGCTGCTTTGTAGAGAAAAAAAGGAACCCGTAAGCGTGGAAAGATCAGCCACTCTACATAGCCAGAAACTACACATGCTCTTTGTAGGAAGGCTGGAAACATATAAACAACCCAAGAGAAGATCAAAATAACTTGTAATCCCTCCATTCTGCCATTTGATTTACTTCCTTTTAGTTTTTTTTTCTATGTTCAGCAGTCTCGGATCTTGCCACTTCTTGTGGCTTTTTGCTATCCAGATAGCAGTTTGCTTAGCGCTTTCCTCCTTGGGGGCATATTTGGCTGCTATAAATGGTCTTGCTGTTGGTACAGAGAATTGTTTTGAACACGTTACTCTCTTCCTCTGGCTGGAGACTTCCAAGGCTTTATTCCTCAGCGTGGCATCTTCGGCTTGGAGGCATGAAGATGGGTGTCCGGCTTGTTGCACGTTGCCCTGGCTGTTATTTGGAGAGCAAGCGTGTACCGTGCAGCCCCTGGCGGGTGTATAATGGTGGTGGGAGAAGTGACCTCCCACGGGGGTGATGCCTGATGGTGAGCAGATGCTGGTCACCCATGCGGCTGGCTGACATGTCCTGAACGATCTGGTTCAGGTGGACCTGTACCTCAGGGTGGGGTTAGGGTAGGGTCCCAGGTCTGGGCAGCACCAGGGCTTGCAAGATGACCCCCTCCCTTGCTTCAGCCCCTTGGTTCCTCCTGTGCTCATGTCCCTGCAGACCCCCCGCCGCAGCTGGTCCCTGCTCCCAACGTGACCGTGTCCCCAGGGGAGACTGCTGTCCTATCCTGCCGGGTCCTAGGCGAAGCCCCCTACAACCTGACGTGGGTCCGGGACTGGCGAGTCCTGCCGGCCTCGACAGGCCGAGTTGCCCAGCTGGCTGACCTGTCCCTGGAGATCAGTGGCATCATCCCCACAGATGGCGGGAGGTACCAGTGTGTGGCCAGCAACGCCAATGGGGTCACAAGGGCATCCGTCTGGCTCCTGGTGCGAGGTGAGGCTCATTCTGCTGCTGCTGTTCCCCTAGTTCAACACGCGACCTAGTGTTTACCCCAGAAGCCGTGAGTCCTTCCCTCTGCTCAGACGTTGTCTCTGGCAGGCAATAGCAGCCCTTTCAATGTTTTTTGAACTTTCAGGGAGAGAGAATTCTGTAGCCTCCTAGCCAAAGTCTAATGGCTCTCACTGCTGGGAAGTTCCTCCTTATATCTAACTTAAATTTCTACGCTGTGTCTTGTCCTTTTTCCGTGCCATCGAGCCCCTCCATTGTTCCCCACTCCCCACTGCACCCTGCCCAATATGTAGGGCAGGGACTGAATACTGGAACCTTGCGGAAGCTCAGAGGTCAGATGTATTTGGCAGAGATCGGGCAGCACTGACTAGATGGGGGTGGAGGAGGCAGTGCCAAGAGCACCCATCTGGGAGTTTTAAGATCCCAGAATCTAGACAGAGCCTCCTCCCCAAGTGTAAAAACAAGCATGTTGAACAAGCATTCTCTCTTGTGCCAGCGGCTCTTGAGTGGCTGCTGGAGTGTGTTGGGCAGGATTCTGAGGCTGTGTCTAGGCTCTGCAGGAAGGAGGGTATCCACCAGCTGTGTCTGCCGCCAGTGTGGGAGGGCTGTGGTTGCTGTTTCTAGATGCGCGGGCCTGTGAGCTCTGTTTGAGTCTGACCAGCCTGTTGTTCTTAGATTCCAGAAGGCCAGGTTAGAACCTAAGCTTGAGGCCAGTAGTAGGGCAGGCCTTGGGGTCAACCTCAAGGTCACTGGAGACAGGAACCGTCCCCAGCCCTGGCAGCTGCCTGACATCTCCCTAAGGTTCCCCAGAGCGCTCAGCCTGGAGTGGATGTTCCAGGAGCACAGGGCTCCAGGCTGGGATTGTTGGAAAATCAGCTGCCATGTGGCCTGGGGATGTGCTCAGTGGCCACCTGGTCTACCCAGTTCCCAGAGAAGCCACCCCCGGGGGATTGAAGCCCTCTGGGTTCTGCTTTCTCTGTCTTGCCCATCTGTGAGGGTGGGAGGGGAAGAGTCTGGGGCGGGGTGCCTGGGATGGCACGGCTGCTCTGATGGGCTCATCCTCACCTATCCACTTTTTGAGTCACAGAGGCCCCACAGGTCAGCATCCACACCAGCTCCCAGCACTTCTCCCAAGGTGTGGAGGTGAAGGTCAGCTGCTCAGCCTCTGGGTACCCCACACCCCACATCTTCTGGAGCCGTGAGGGCCAAGCCCTACAAGAGGACAGCAGGTGAGGGGCCCAGGACACAAATCTCAGGGACTCGCAGCAGGTGGACAGGACTCCCAGGGGACCTCTCTGGGCCTTGGCCTTCCTACCTGTAAATGGGGGAGTAGAATTTGCCTTTCTTGCTCCTGGGATCATTTGAGACTCCAGAGTGAGATCACTTTGGAAACATGAGAATGCCACCGTGTGGGCTCAGTGCTCAGGAGCTCAGGCTGTGCGGACCTGCGCCCGAGTCCCGCCCCCACCATTCAGGCTGTGCGGGCCTGCGCCCGAGTCCCACCCCCACCATTCAGGCTGTGCGGACCTGTGCCCGAATCCTGCCCCCACCATTCAGGCTGTGTGACCTTGGGCAAGTCATCTTACCTCTCTGAGCCTCGAGAATTAAATTTACATAAAGTGCTTAGCACAGGCCTAGAGCAAGCCATCAGTACAGAATGGTCATCGCTAGTGGCATTGTTAGTGAATTTGTTATTAATGATGACTGTGGAGCAACCCCTTGTATGACCCGATGTGTTTCTATGGCATGATTCTAGAATCCATGTGGACGCACAGGGAACCCTGATTATTCAGGGGGTAGCCCCAGAGGATGCTGGGAATTACAGCTGCCAGGCGACTAATGAGGTTGGCACTGACCAGGAGACGGTCACCCTCTACTACACAGGTACCCGGGCCATGAGCATCACATCGCAGGAGAGGGGCCTCCTTCCCTCCCTCCTCCCTCCTCCCTCCCTCCCGTCCATCAGTATTTATGGAGCATTTACCTGTCACGCACCGGGGGCGTAGCAGTGAACACATGGTCCCTGTCTGGGTGGAGCTTATATTCTAAGGAGAAGGCACACACAGGCCAATGGGATGCTTCTCGATGCTGAAGGCGCTGCAAAGAACTGGGAGCCTCCTGGTGCGAGGGAGGGACGTGTGCTAGGGGCGAGAGAGAAGTGGCTGTCATGCCCAGGACTCGGTCATGACCTCTCTGAAGCAGTGACCCTTGCCTTAGGGTCACTATGGGAACAGGGTCGCAGGTGGAGGGACCAAGAGGGGGCATTGAACCTGGGGTGCTCCAGGGGCGGCAAGCAGGCCGGTGTGGCAAGAGTTGGGATGAGGGAGAGGGCTCCCTGAAGCTGTGGAAGGCTTTCTTTATGACCTTCGAGGATTGGTCCCAAATTCTGCATCTCTTCCCCACACAGACCCACCGTCGATCTCTGCTGTAAACGCCGTGGTGCTGGTGGCCGTTGGGGAGGAGGCTGTGCTGGTGTGTGAGGCGTCTGGAGTCCCCCCGCCCCGAGTCATCTGGTATCGAGGTGTGTTGGTGGGGAGGGGCCCTGAAGGAACAGCTTTCCAGAAAGCAGGGGGTTGGGGGGAGGTGGGGGTGTCCTGAATGAGGAGTCTGGAGAGAGCTGGCAGGTTCCGCTCCCCACCGCCCCGACCCCCAGCCAGTGTCAGAGCTGGTGGGTTCCAGCTTCCCCACCCTCACCCCCAGCCTGCGTTGACACAGCTGATGTAGGTATTCAGAGCAGCACTGAGCCAGGCCCAGATTTGATTTCTGGCTTCCCTGGGTGACCCTGGGCACGTGACTTGGCACCTCTGAGCCTCAGTTTCCTCATCTGGAAAATCAAAGATGGATTGGTTGCGTGAGGATTAAATGAGTTCATATGCACATATGGTTTTATTTTTTATGTTTTTGTTTTATTTATTGATTGATTTTTTTGAGACAGAGTCTCACTTTGTCACCCAGGCTGGTGTGCAGTGGTGTAATCTCAGCTCACTGCAGCCTCCACCTCCTGGGTTCGAGGGATTCTCGTGCCTCAGCCTCTGGAATAGCTGGAATTACAGGCGTGTACCACCAGGCCTGGCTAATTTTTGTATTTTTAGTAGAGATGGGGTTTTACCATATTGGACAGGCTGGTTTGGAACTCCTGACCTCAGGTGACCCACTCACCTCGGCTTCCCAAAGTGCTGGGATGGCAGGCGTGAGCCACTGTGCCTGGCCATATGTGCAAAGGTTTTAGAACAAGCCTGGCACATGTGCTGGTGCTCGGCATTCTTAGTGATACTGCCGACGATAATGTGATTATCTGAAAACGACAGTAATAATGACAGAGTTGTCCTGAGGCCCTGAGGTCATGGGCTGAGCGTTTTCACGGTGCCTGCTGCCAGGCTGGAGTTTGACGGACGGGTGCTGGGGTCGCACTAGGTCTTTCTGGGAGCTGGCCTCCCTCTCAAGGATCAACCGAGGTCAGCAATACTGTCCCTTCCCATTCCTTGCAGCAGCTGCCTGGAACCTCGTCAGAGCCTCACCCTGACTCTAAGAAAGGCAGGGCAGGTGATATTAGCTCAGAGTTGAGCCTTTTTTTTTAGGGTCACCAGCAAGTGGGTGGCACAGGCTTTTGGACTCCTTCCTCACTGCATATTCTGGCCAAAAACCCCATCAACCCAGCCCTAGAGCCCCGCTTTAAAAGGCGGCCTTACCATGAAATATTCTTCCATCTTCAGAAGGAAGGAGATTCTGACATGTGCTACATGGATGTCCTGCTAGGTGGACGCTATTCTAGGTGAAGCCAGACACAAAAAGACAAATACTCTCCACTTATGTGAGTTACCTAGAGACGTCAAATTCATAGAGACGAAAAGATGGAGTGGTGTTCGCCAGGGACTGGGGAGAGGAGAACACAGGGAGTTAGTGTTGAATAGGTATGGAGTTTCTATATGGGGAGATGCAAACAGTTCTGTGGAGGCCAGTGATGGCCACGCAACAGTGTGAATGTACTGGATGCCACTGAGCTGGCTGCACACCTAAAAATGGTTCAGATCGTCAATCTTATGTTATGCATATTTAACTACAATAAATAAAATAAAAATTAAATGTGAAAGGGTGGTTAGAATCAGGTGTGTCCATCAGGCCTCAGGGGCGGAGGGAAGTCAGGCAAGAAAAATGAGGGAGGGGCCAGGCACAGTGACTCACACCTGTAATCCCAGCACTTTGGGAGCCCAAGGTGGGTGGATCACCTGAGGTCAGGAGTTCGAGACCAGCCTGGCCAACATGGTGAAACCCTGTCTCTACCAAAAATGTAAAGAACAGCTGAGTGTGGTGGTGTGTGCCTATAATCCCAGATACTTGGTAGGCTGAAGTAGGATAATCGCTTGAACCCGGGAGGTGGAGGTTGCAGTGAGCCGAGATCATGCCACAGCACTCCAGCCTAGGCAACAGAGGAAGACTCTGTCTCAAAAAGAAAAAGAAAAAAAAAAAAAGAAAAATGACGGCGGGCTCAGGGCTCCCCAGAGCCCTCCCAGAGCTGACCCAGATCTCAGCCTGGACCTGGGGTGGAGAAGTGGACACCAGTGGGGAGGTCCAGACATGGAGTTCTTGGGTGATGAGCCTGTCATGCAGGGCCTGGCTTAGCCCCAACCCTGTTCAACAGAGGGAAGGCCCAAACCCCCTGTAGGACTGGACCCAGGGGTCCTGACCTTGGGGCTTAAACCTGCTTCCGCCCACCGTCCCCCAGGCCCCAGCCTTGTGGAACTGCAGGAGCCAAGGGTCAGACTCCCACCTCCCACCCTGGCCTCCATGGTACCAGGGACACTGGCCTGATGCTTTTTCCTCTTTGGTCCAGAGGGTCTTGAAATGATCCTGGCCCCTGAGGGCTCCAGCTCTGGGAAGCTGCGGATCCCGGCGGCTCAGGAGAGGGATGCTGGCACCTACACCTGCCGGGCTGTCAATGAGCTGGGTGACGCCTCTGCAGAAATCCAGCTGGCGGTTGGACGTGAGTGTATACCTTGTCTCCCCCTCCCCTGCCCGTTCCCCTGTCCCAGCCCTCTGCCTGCTTCTGAGTAGGGAGGGGAAGCTCTCCCACACGGGTGGCCAGTGTAGATGGCATCATGTGGATCCTGAGCCTGTGGGGACAGGGGAAGTCCAGGTGAGGCAGTGCACACATCAGCTCTTGCTGGGTAACAAATAGCCCCCAAATTGTGTGCCTTAGACAGTAAGTATTTATTTCACAGTCTGAGGATCAAGAATCTGAAAGTGGCTTGGCTGGGTGATTCTGGCTCAGGGTCCATCCTGAGATTGAAATCAATATCTTGGCTAGGGCCGCAGTCATCTCAAGGTTTGCCTGGGCCTAGGGGATCCACTCTAGGCTCACTCATGGGGCTGTTGGCAAGAGGCTCCCAGAGAAAGGGAGAGAGAGAGAGAATCTCAGAGGGAAGCCACAGTCTTGGAAGTAACAAGCCATCCCTTCTGCCCTATTCT
The DNA here is from genome assembly GCF_009828535.3 of Hylobates moloch. Taxonomy (NCBI): domain Eukaryota; kingdom Metazoa; phylum Chordata; class Mammalia; order Primates; family Hylobatidae; genus Hylobates; species Hylobates moloch. Next base: position 102,519,522 of record NW_026652285.1, read on the forward strand.
CTTGGTCCCACAGAGCAACCCTGGTGCAGTGTGTGTGGGAGGGGCTATCCATGGATGTGAACACCAGGAGGCGGGGGCTACCCATGGGTGTGAACACCAGGAGGTGGGGGCTACCCACGGGTGTGAACACCAGGAGGTGGGGATCTCTAGGACCAGCTTGGAGGCCCACCGCAGACAGTTTGGTTCAGCTCGGGATGAGACCTGAATTCCAGTCTCGTCTCTGTCCCCACCTATGTGCCTTGGTCATGTCATGGGTCCTCAGTTTCTCAGTTTCCCATCTGTAAAGTGAGGCTGACTGTACTACTCCCCTCCTTGGGTTGCTGTGAGGATTCAGTGAAATCAGGCCTGTTAGCACAGGGTTGGGCCCACAGTGATTGCTTAGTAAATGGGGGGAGAGGGGTGATCATCCACTTGCTGCAGATGTGGAGTCCAAATTCCTTGGTGGCCAGTGCATGGCCTCAGCTGTGTCTTCCGGGATGTCTCCGTTCCATATTGGAGTTCCTGGCACTGGGACTTGCTTGGAAGCTGTGGGCACAGCTCCTTGGCACACAGAGCTGGGACAGATCAGGCTCTGGGTGTTTGCCGAGGCCACGGCGAGAGAGGCAGGTGCTGGAGTTCTAGGGAAGTGCAGAGAATCGAGAATGTGCTGGTCTGAGCTGAATGGGCCAGGCTGGGCCAGGGCTGGCTGGGGCAGCCGAGGAGCCCCCAAGGCGGGCCAGGCTCTGACTGGAGTAGGCATAGATAGGAGGGTCTGGCCTGGGGGGCGCTGTGCTGTCTCAGGGTTGAGATCCTCTCAGGCTTGGGGTGCTCTTAGCCTTCGTTCATTTCTTCCGTCTTTCATTCCTTCAACACAGGGTCACCAGGTGCTCGTGTGCCAGGCCCTGTGCTGGGGACACAGGGCAGGTGAGACACAGCATCAGCCTTTGTGTTGCTCACGAGCTCGGGCAGAGAGAACAGAGGGCAGGCAATGAGCATGCACAGGGCACCGAGTGGCTGGAAGTTGCATCCTCAGGGGCTGTGGGTGCCCAGAGAAGGCTAATCCCAGGAAGACTTCTTGGAGGAGGTGATGTCTAAACTGAAACCAGAAGCACCCAGAAAGATGATGAGCTGGGGAACAGTGTTCCAGGCAGAGGGGACAGCACGTGAAGCCCTCCCCATGGCAAGAGAAGTGAGGCAGAGAGAGGGTGGGGAGGGGGCGGCAGGATGGCTGCCACCTGGTACCAGTCACTCCCCGCCTGGGGAGCTGCGGAGGAGTTTGGGCTGTGCCCTGAGGGGGTTGGTGAGAGGTTTTCAGGAGGAGGGCTGTGTGCTCAGACTTTTCCACTGTGGCTGGGTTCTTGGGTAGGCTGGGCTGGGCCATGGGCTCAGGAGCCTGACAAGGACAGCCACGGAAACATGAGCCGGTGCTTCTAGGGTGTTCGCCAGGTGCTGGCACCAGCTCAGAGCACATTTTGTTGCTGGCTCATGTAACCCTCACAACAACCCTTGGAGATGCAGCGATCATCATCCCCTTTACAGATGGAAAAACAAGGCACAGAGAGGTTGCATGCCTTGCCCAAGATCACACAGCTGGTGAGTGGCAGAGGTGGGATCTGAACCAAGGGTCTTGCACCTTCAGCCCCTGGCCTTGAGTCTGATGCTCACCAGCAGAGTGGGCCTGGCACTGCTTCCCCTCTCCAAGCCTTGGGCTCCTCATTGCCAAAATGAGACGTTGTATGAGCAAGAGAGAAGGAAGGCCTGTGGCACGTGAGCTGTGATCCAACTGTTGACACTGGTGTTAGAGGTTCTGGGTGAGCAGATAGGGTGCTCCAGGGAGGGCGCACCTTGTGTTGTGATGGGCATTGTCATCCTTTGCTCAGCATCTGACTTATTTGAAGCAGAGCCATTTTTTTTCTCTTTCTTTCTTTCTTTTTCTTCCTTCTTTCTTTCTTTTTCTTTCTTTCTTTCTTTCTTTCTTTC